>NW_015505581.1:702757-774935 GCF_001515645.1 Sinocyclocheilus grahami | reverse complement strand
TATCTATCTATCTATCTATCTATCTATCTATCTATCTATCTATCTATCTATCTATCTATCTATCTATCTATCTATCTATCTATCTATCTATCTATCTGTCTGTCTGTCATAGTATATAATTAAATGTATTTAAAAATAGATTTATATTAAGTAATAAATATATATTTTATCATAATATAAAATATAAGCATTATTGTTTAAATAATCCTAAATAGAAAAATAATTACTTATTTAAATCTGTCTATCGATCTATATATCAAGAAATTTATAAATACATGTCTCTATTTAAAAATATATATTTTATTGTATGTAATATTTATTGTATCATATAAAATATAAGCATTATTGTTTAAATAATTCTGGATATAAAAAGTGTAATTATCCGTCTATCAATCTGTAGATCAAGAAAGTAAAAAATAAGTTTTTAAATATCTATCTATCATCTATCTATCTTTCATTTTACATCATAACGTTTGTGTAATTATTTAAAATATTTTAAAACATTACTTCCAAGTTTAAATTTGATTTTGAAGATTAGATTTTAAATTAGATTAATGAAGTTTCAGACATTTGGATTCCACTGTATATACTATAAAAAAAAAAAAAAAAACAATGTGATAAGTAGGACTGGTACGGCAAAGTAAAATGTGGTTAATGGTTAGATAATGTTTACTGGCGATTTGCTATTTGGTTACCATAAGTTCCAGCATATTTCTGTAACTCTGTTTGAAAGGGATGTTTTGGATTAGATAATGTGTATCTTGCTGTGACTGGTCATTTATAATATGTGCATCATAATGAGACCAGTCATTTGTCGCTGTGCAGAGCTGCAGGAGTTGGACGTGGGACAGTGGGATATTCATGCACTCTCGGAGGCTCTCGTTCGGTACCTGCAGGAACTTCCTGCCCCCATTATCCCTCCCTCTGTTTATACAGACCTTCAGGCAGCAGTGCAACTAGAATCAGGTATGTGCCACTTTTCACTCATCAGTGCAGGCCGAAAGAGCACAGTGTGTAGAAAGTAACAGAACTCAGCGAGCAAACAGCTCAGAGTGTCTGCCATGTCTTTGCCTGAGCATGTCATTCATGAATAGACGTTTCCTCCGTGAGGAGACGAGAGCAGCTGCTGCAGGTACTGGAGAAGCCTGAAGTTCCACTGCAGAACCTTCTGACGTTGCATTATTTGCTCAAACACCTGGAGAAGGTCTGCCAGCACGCTGCGCAGAATGGCCTCGACATTCACACCCTCGGCCAAATCTTTGGCCCTCTGTTGATCAGGGGCCCTGTGAGCGGGTGAGCGGGATGTTTCTTTTCTTTTATTTCTATTGGCTGGAGACAAATTCTGGAAATCCATTACTGAAAAGTAGCGTATGTGCAAACCATCTTCATTTCTGTGTGTGATTTACAGGTCAGAGGAAGATGAGGGGTTTCCCGCGATTGCAGTTGAGAGACTTCTTTTGGAGAGAATTTGGGAACAAGAGCCGACTCCTCCCGGTGAGTCACGTGTAATTTTTGCTATCGTGTATAATAGCTAAGCTTTTTTTCATTCTCAGATTAGACTGTTTTCAGGGGGGATTTACCCGGGTAATCTGTGTTTTCAAACCTTTCAAACCATGCCAATCGTGATCTGATACACTTGTGAAATACCCCTGTCTTAAAATAGAATGTAGCGCAATATAGATCCTTTTATATTCTCTCCAAAACAGTAAGAGTGATATTATGAAAGTAGTTGTTTTTCCGATGTTAAGTAATTGGCTTTAAAGGGGTCATATGATGCGATTTCAAGTTTTCCTTTCTCTTGATCTTTAAAAAAGCATCATATGACCCCTTTAAAGCCAAAGCTAATGATTAAGAGATTATCTGGAAATTATTTACTTTATTTACTAAGCTGACAGTGTATTTTCACTTGCTTTTAGTTATGTCTGTAAACCTAAAGAGAAATATTTTCAGTTAAATAAATTTATATAATGCTTTTCACAGTAAAATTTTTCTTGTTGAAGTTAAAAGCAACTGTGATCAAGAATCTCTCTATGGATGCAGCCTTGGTTACACTTCAGTAAACAATTTTATATCAATTTTTCCATGTTTATGTAGCTGCATATTTTATTAATTTATTTATTTTGCAGTACTGCCCGCTTTCATTATGTGTATTTACAGTAAACATGCCTATTTGTTACCCTGAGGAATGCGTTTAAATATTGTGGTAATCGATAATGCCACAGATGCAGTATATGTCTAATAAGATGGAAAAATCCAGAATATTCAGCTCTAAATTTTTATATGGATGTGTGTATACTATCATTGAAAAATGTGGGGTTAGTAAGAATTTTTTAAAAGTAATTAATGCTTTCATTCAGCAAGGATGCATTGTTGATCAAAAGTGACCTAATATAATGTTACAAAGGATTTATAATATTACAAAAGATATATAATTCTCCAAAGAATCCTGACAAAATGTAATGGTTTTCACAAAAATATTAAATGTTTCTTGCGCAACAAATCAACATATTAGAATGATTTCTGAAGGATTATCGGACACAGAAGACTGGAGTAATGATGCTGAAAATGCAGTAAACACATTTTACAATACGTTAAAACGGTTATTTTGAGTTGTAATAATATTTCACAATATTACTGCTAATAAATATAACCATAAATGCAGCCTTGTTGAGCTTAAAAATTTTATTTCAATAACACAAAATCTTTTTGACCCATTAAAAAAAATGCAGTATGGATTTACCTTTTTTTTTTTTTTTTTTTTTTTAAATATCAAAAAAGCTTTATCTTCCCTGTAGTGTAGACTTAAACTCTACTACAGAAGTGAAAACGTCATGTTTTTGTTTAATATCCAGGCTAGTAACTGAAAGGTTGCAGGGCTGATCCCCGAGCGATCACCATTACGCCCTTGAGCAAGACAGGTTGCTCCAGAGACACTGTGCCTGTAATATAACATTGCACGTTTCTATGGTGACGAAGCATGAAAGTCGTGAAAGCAAATGTTGGCCCCAGTCATGTGGGGATAAATAAAAATGTATTTATTTTAATCATAAATATTTGTATCTTATGTGCCTTGTTTATCCAGCTCTCCCTCCTAAACCGCCCAAAGCCAAAGCCATGGCCTCATCTGTGACCAATGGAAACAACAACTTACTGAGTGAAGCTGAATGGTACTGGGGAGACATTTCAAGGTAAATCACTGACAAAATTACCTGTACGGCTGTAATTAGGATTGTCACACATTTCTGTATATGATGAATCTGTATTTGATGCCCGTGGTTTTAGAGAGGAGGTGAATGAGAAGTTGAGAGACACTCCTGATGGTACGTTCCTGGTGCGGGACGCATCAAGCAAAGTGCAGGGAGAGTATACCTTGACCCTCAGGTGAGCGCCTCCTCAGACCAAACAGTGGTTTGTGTGATATCTAATAGGAGATGAATACTTTGCGTAGGTGTGCTGCTGTATCATTCGTTTGATATGCATCATTACCAAGAGAAATTTCTAACAGAGACAAGACATGATCAAAGCCTTGTGTTGTTTATTCCAGGAAAGGAGGCAATAACAAACTGATCAAGATTTTTCACCGCGGGGGGAAGTATGGCTTCTCAGAGCCTCTTACTTTTCTCTCTGTGGTGGAGCTCATCAACCACTACCGGCAGGAGTCGCTGGCCCAATACAACGCCAAGCTGGACACTCGCCTGCTCTTCCTTCTGTCTAAATATCAGCAGGTATGATCCTCCATTCTGATCAAATTGATGGCACAGTTTTTGTTATAGTGGTAGTTCATGAAAAAAAATGAAGTATTTGTCTTTATTTACTCACCCTTATATACCAAAATTATTTTTTTAAGAATCTTCACATGGAACTTTTTCCATACAATGACAGATCATATGGCGCTTTTCCACTGCGTGGTACGACTTGGCTCGGCACGGCTCAGTATGGCACGGCTCGGCACGGTTTGCGTTTCCACTGCAGTTCAGTTCCGCTTTAGAGTGGGCGGGATTATTCACATCGTTATAGTTGCGCCGCCTCTACTACCACGACTCCTAAAAAAAAACTTTTTCATTCCGTGTCGCCCCATCAAGCTCTCGCTGGATCCGCTCCTCTGCTATCAACGAGAGGAACGTCTGTTCTTCCGCAACAGACAACAACACTTTTTGGTTGTTAAAAAAAGATGCGCTCGTTCAAAATGGTTGCGTTCGCTGGCTGTGCTGATTTAAATCTAGCAGTTCTTTTGTGTTTGTGTCGCAAGTTCAGTGACGCAGGTAGTGACGATTCTCTCCGGCCAATCCGTGATCAGCAGAGTTTACACGTCACGTTTTGGTAACGGTACGGTTCACTTGGAACCCCAACCAAGGTGGTACTAAAAAAAGTACCAGGTACTGTACCCAGTGGAAAACCCCCAAAAAGTGAACAGTACCATGCCGTACCATGCAGTAGAAAAGCGCCAATAGTGATCACAAACTTTCAGTGTCCAAAAAAAAAAAATGTCTTGAGACTTCTGTATCCATTCTCATTCTTTTCATCTAGCTGTTTTTGAACCCAATGATGTATCTTAATGTAAATGCCCCTTAAAGGGAGAGTTCACCCAAAATATAAAAAAAATGCTCTTAATTTACTCACCCTCAGGTGAGATGTTTAGAGAAAAAACTGTTACGTAACCGACGTAATCTGGTGACCAAAGTTACATCGTAACTTTGTAATGTCGTGGATCAATAGTTGTGTGCTGGTAATGAGTTGTTTTTTTTACAAATATTTATTTTCTATGGGTGGACATGCAGTAGTTTAACCTAATTTGTGATCCTGGACCACAAAACCAGTCTTAAATATTAATTTATATATCATCTGAAAACTGAATAAATAAGCTCTCCATTGATGTATGGTTTGTTAGGATAAAACAATATTTGGCAGAGATACGACTATTTGAAAATCTGGAATCTGAGGGTGCAAAAAAATCTAAATACTAAGAAAATCGCCTTTAAAGTTGTCCAAGTGAAGTTCTTAGCAATGCATATTACTAATCAAAAATGAAGTTTAGATATATTTACGGTAGGAAATTTACAAAATATCTTCATGGAACATGATCTTTACTTAATATACTAATGATTTTTGGCATTAAAAAAAAATCTATAATTTTGACCCTTACAATGTATTTTTGGCTATTGCTACAAATATACCCCAGCGACTTAAGACTGGTTTTGTGCTCCAGGGTCACATTTATGTCCCCAAACTAATTTAAAGGCTGTTTCAACAGCTGTGAATGATGAATACAGACACGAAATGAATTCAGGTCATTTATTTCCAAAAATGCACAAATATGAACAATAAAATACACCCAAATTATGAATAAAAACATAGGAAATACAGCATTCAGGATGTTCTGCGCTCAACATCATTATAAACAGATATGCTATGCTAGCAACACTTGCTAGCAGACATTTCAGATAATTAAGAAAAGATACCATGATCACAGAGGTATATTAACAAAAAGTACTTAAAGTAGACTGTGGGTAATGCTACTTAACCAATCTGACACAGTTGATGAACTGTTTTGATATAACTGATGAGAAACAGAGAAATGTCAGGTGCATTATGTTGGGAAATGTAAATCTCGTGTCTAATTACACATTTCAAATAGCAATTTTTGGTAATAAGAGCATATAAAGAATGTGTAAATGATGGTAATGAAATTAAGTCCATGCGATGTTGCAGTTACGTTACCAGTAAGTCATGAAATGACCAATATATTACGAATAGATTACATATCTGGAACGTCCTTGGTAATCTTACAACGTTAGGAGGACGTACTGTTGACGTTGTGAGTTGGTAATTTGATGTTAATGAAATTACGGACATGCAACGATGTAGTTATGTTGTCAATTGGTAAGTCATGAAATTACCAAAAAGTACCAATACATTACGTTACAGTTACATCGTGTGTTAGCAGGGATGGTCCTTGGTGATTCATAAAATGCAAGTCAATGGCTATGGTCACAGTCAAAAAAAGCAACACATAATTAATACTGGTGGCTCCTAATGAAACATTACAACATTATTACTTGTAATTCATTGCCTTCATGAACGAATCATTCTTTTGGACCGGCTCTTTTTAGTAAGCTGGATGAACCAGGTCACCAAATCGGAGTGAATTTCAACCTATAACTACAGACTGACTTTCAATGTCCAAAAACACAGTAAAGGCACAAACTTAAAAAAAATAAAAACTTCTTAAAGTGATAGTTCACCCAAAAATAAAAATGACCCCATGATTTACTCACCCTCAAACCATCCTAGGTGTATATGACTTTCTTCTTTCAGACGAATACAATAGGAGTTATATTAAACATTGTCCTGGCTCTTTCAAGCTGTATAATGGCAGTGAATGGTAGTCAGGGATTTTGAAACAAAATAAACTCAAAATAAAAGGTACTCAACACGGCTCTGGGGGGGTTAATAAATGCCTTCTGAAGTGAAGCGATGCATTTGTGTAAGAAAAATATCCATATTTAATACTTTATAAACCGTAATCTCTAGCTTCCGCTAGCTGTTGTATGCACGTACATGAGAGTTCCACTGGATGACATAAATGTAGCGTTAGCTCTGGCCAAAACAAAGGTGTTTTAGAGTTTGTTTCGGTGGTTTGAAACGGCTCACCAGCACATTTTCAGAAACTTTGTGTCAGAAGTTAAACACCGTCGATCTGCCATTGATCCATGACGATTATGCAATAGATACTGTATAGTGTATAACTTTTTTGAACAAGTAGCAAATAACAAAGAACAACTTTGCCGAGAGTTAATTGGGTCCTTAAACTTCCGCAAGACCGATTAGTCGACCAGTTGCTCAGGCAACCCACCGAATAGTCAATTTAAGATATATACAGAGTTCTGGCATGAAACTCTAGATGGCGCAGTCCGATTGGTCTAACTCAATCTGACCTATTGACATCATTATCACATGGCACAGCTGATTGGTTCTCTTCTGTATCGGTAGCCAACAATGAGATCGCTGTTCAACATTCAAATATATGACTAGTGCTTGCCGTAGCAGTTGCAGCTTGCTTCAGAAACCCTCCACCTTCCCCAGCTCCACCTGTATAGATCTGCTACGAGGTGATTCATGTATGCTATATGGGGGTTATTTCATGTATGTTATATTTGCAGCAGCAATATTTATTACACGCTCACAGCAGCATGTTGTGAATGTATTGGCAGTAGCAAGTCTCGGTACTTGCTCTGCCGCAGCAGTGTAGCAGATCTATTCCGCCAAGACCAAATACATTAACATTGCCATGTACATTACCATGCCAATCCCTCCGAGAGTTGTCATGACAGAAATACAGTTTTGCATATCTCTAGTCAACTTGAGGATGAGTAAATAATGCATTTTCATTTTGGGGTGAATAAGGCTTGTGAACACATCTTGTGCTCTGCAGGATCAGGTGGTGAAAGAGGACAGTGTCGAGGCAGTAGGAGAGCAGCTGAAGGTTTATCACGAGCAGTATCAGGAGAAGAGTCGTGAATATGATGTACTGTATGAAGAATACACACGCACATCACAAGTAGGTTGCATTTCATGTCTACTGCCTATGCATTTGGATCTAATTAACAGTCACTAACAGAGCTGGTCTGTACGATCTCTCTCAGGAGCTGCAGATGAAACGAACAGCCATAGAGGCCTTTAATGAGACCATAAAGATCTTTGAGGAGCAGTGTGAAACCCAGGAGCGCCTCAGCAGAGAAAGCATTGAGAAGTATCGCCGTGAAGGCAACGACACGGAGATTGAGAGGTACTTTTGTTTTTCATTACACATCAGAGCACTATAATGCAAAAGATGTGTCCCATAACTCCTTGGCGTTAATTTGAATCGGCGTCATGTTTTGGCTTATATATAAGTGGGAAACCTTTTTTTACTGTCTATTCAGAATTCAGAGCAACTCTGAGAAGCTGAAATCCAGAGTGACAGAGATTCATGACAGCAAGAGTAAGTTGGAACTGGACTTGAAGCGACAAGCCACAGACAATCGAGAGATAGACAAGAGGATGAACAGCTTGAAACCAGACCTCATACAGCTGAGGAAGATAAGGGACCAATATCTTGTGTAAGAACACCTCCAATATATGTATACTATAATATTTCAGATTTTGTTTGTTTGTTTATGTGAATGTTTTAACAATTCACTTTATAATGTAACATTTTTTTATTTAAATTAAAATATTTGTATTTACAAAACTGATGTGTTGCAAATGTGTTGTCATATGAGCAACCATGTTATTGCATTTTAAAATACTTTTTGTTTTAATGTATTTATTCCTGTGATGGCAAAGCTGAATTTTCAGCAGCCATTACTCCAGTCTTCAGTGTCACATGATGCTTTTAGAAATCATTCTAATATGCCGATTTGGTGCACAAGAAACATTTCTTATTATTATCAATGTCGAAAACAGTTGTGCTGTCTAATATTTTTGTGGAAACCATGATGCATTTTTTAGGATTCTTTGATGAATGGGAAGTTCAAAAGAACACCATTTAATGGAGTACAAGACAGACATTTATAATGTTACAAAAAAATTCTGCGACATATGATCTATTTAATGAACCCTTGATAAATAAAATTATTAATTCTTTCAATAACCAAAAAAACATACCGACCCCAAATTTCTGAACGGTAGTATAGATTCACCAGACTGATTAAACCTGTGAATTTGTAAGTTTGTTTGAGTGATTAATTACAAGATCTGGCTCTTAAAAGTTATTTGTTTGTGAACTGGACTATGCTAGTCAAGTTTTCTCACTGTTGAGTGAAGCCAGTAAAGACAACGCTATATAAAAACATTTTGTCTTGACGTTATTTTGTGGTATGCAGGCGTAACTGCAAGCTCACAAGATAATTAATTTTGTTGTGATGCTGTAGATTCAGCAAAGCGTGTTAGGAAACTGCACTCTGGGTATTTATTCACAGGTAACCATTGCCGATGTTAAAAGCACTGATATTGTCTTTGCAGATGGTTGACTCAGAAAGGCACCAAACAAAGGAAGATCAACGAATGGCTGGGTATAAAGAACGAATCAGAGGAGTAAGTTCTGTTCAGTTTGTCCTTAGATGATGTTTTCAAATAGAAATCTGAATTTGTATGACGCCAGACCCAGGTCCATTGGTCCTTTTGGGATACCCACAGAACTCCCTGAACTTGACTTAACATTAGATTTTGAACATTTAAACTGTCTGCTTTTAAAATCATTTGACAAAAGTACTAAAATAAAAAAAGGTTTTACCACAAAACAATGTTGAAATCATGTCAAATATTAAATTGAAAGATCTTACATTGCATTTTATAGAGATGTAATAGTGGATTTGTTTATTGTTTGTCTTTGTTTGTTAAAACAAAAATACCACAAAAATAGACATTGGTGATGACATGGCATAAAAAATTAAATAAACAGCAAGCAGGAATGTTAAATAATATATCTTATTGCACAATGCACAGTCATTAATAAAACAAAATCATGATATTTTGGGCAGGTACATCAAATATAGAAAAAACCCCAGTAATCATTCCTTTCAGCTTGTATTCTCTGTTGGATGACGATGGCGATCAAGCACATCATGACGAGTGTACCTGGTACGTTGGGGACATCAAGCGCACACAGGCGGAGGATCTCCTGAGAGGCAAACGAGAGGGCACCTTCCTCATCAGAGAGAGCCAGACCCAGAAGGGCTCTTTCGCCTGCTCTGTAGTGTGAGTTACTGAAGCACTTCCATATTCACCACATCCAGCATCACATTTGCTGCAGCTATAGTTTGCATCTTATTCAGAACCGGTTCCTTTTTAAAATTAATAATGGAACCGAATGGCATTGATAATCAAATCGTAACACCGAATCTAGAGCGCAAAACTTTCAGACATTCGTGACCAATGTAATCTCATAACAAAACAAACGATTCTAATGAATCCGTTCCTTTTACTAATTCAGAAACCATACATCCTGTATAGTCCGACTCCCAAAAAAAAAGAATCGTGGTCCAGTTTGTGATTTCTTTGTGTTATTGTTTAATATTATTGGATTACATACAGTCTCTAAAAAGACATTAAAGAGTGTGTGTAAATGCACAATTTGCATGGAATGTTTTAAATGCATTTCCGCTGGTCCTTTAAAAAAAGTCAGTTTGATCAAATTGAAGGCCATATAACGTCTGAAATATCTTAAATGGTCAAATAACTTTATCATTTTAAGAGGTTCAATTTGGGGATTGAAAAACAGGAATCACGATATGTTCTCATGTGATTATTCAACTTCAAAAGGCTTAAATAAATGTGAGAGCTGCACATTTCAAAGTCAGAATTCTACAGGCTGACGCTTTCAGAACAGTTCACAAACAATGATTACTGTGCATTTGTGCCAAGCGATTGCTTATGGTCTTGATGAATTACTACAATGTTTACTTCATGATGCTTATATTATAATATGTTGTAGATGGTTGAAAGAGCGCATATTTTATTTCCCTCACCTTTTTGAATGAGCAGCTAGTAAATAGTAATAAGTAGAAAATAGACATTCCAAAATAAGAGTCCCTTTGCATTTTAGGCTTGTTTATAATTGAAAGACTTGCATCTTTTTTTAGGATATTATTGGTGTTTTGGTTACACAGTAAACTGTATCTGGCATTTTAATTAAGCATAAACTCTTGTAGCTTTTCTCTGGGCCGCCCCATCACAGGAAGGAAAGACTAAAAATATTATTTAACACATTCAGTATTTAGATTTTACTGGTTTCAGTTACTAGTTTTTATTGCCTTTTTATTCTTTAAACATTATTGGCAAAATTCAATATGGATCAACCTCTAATGTATATTGATATATTAGTACAAACCAATTTCAATACATATATGGATATTTTAAATAAAACAAGTCGTAAGTATTTTAAACTTGCAGTTACCCTGTTTTGCAGTTGAATGTGTGGCGCAGCCCGTTTAATTAAATAAAAGAATCTTAGATACATCTTTTCTTTTGAGATTCTAATGGTTTGTTCTAAATGGACATATAGTATACATTTTTTTGTGCAAGTCTTAAAAAAGGTCTTGAAACTATAACATTTCTTTTTTTCTAAATATTGATTCCTTAAAAGTACTGAAAGACTAGACTCGAACTAGAAGTGTTAAGAGGAACTTGGAACTGGAATCGTCCAATTCTTCACAGTTCTCTTCTCGAGCTGTGGCCTGACATTCTCTTCTTTTCCAACAGCATGGCTGGAGAGATCAAACATTGTGTGGTTTACAAGACGGCCACAGGTTTTGGATTTGCTGAGCCCTACAACCTTTACGGTTCCTTGAAAGACTTGGTCCTGCACTACAAACACACCTCTCTGGTCCAGCACAACGACTCACTGAATGTAACCCTGGCCTACCCGGTCCTCGCACAGCAGCCTAGATGAGCACCGCCACACGAGACGGCCCAGGACACACATATAAAGCATGATTAAGCACATTATACGGAGCAAACTATACTAACACCAAACTTTTATGTTTATCGTAGAGAACAGATAAGCACAGTATATTATCGTAAGTAAACGTATGGCTTTTTTTGTAAGCCCATAGTTTTTTTCCGTATCAGTCAAAGTCAGCTGCAGTAATTACGGTAAAATCACAGCTACTCTGTAATTGTTGTCCCAACACAAGAGAGAGGAAAGTGTCATGTTATTCCATGAAAGCTCGAACTAGTGTCGTAGTCCTGGATATTTTCGATGAGGACACGGGCCAGGGATGAGATGAGGAATTAACCGAAAGTTGCAGCTGTTGATAATCAATCTTTTAGCTGTTATGTCACTGTGTAATTGTTTGGTAGTTCACTTCTGCCAACCATATGAATAGATTCCTCTTTATGTGAGTTGTCCTATAGAAGATGTGAAACAAACCTTTTTTTTAAATTATTATTATATCAGACATGTTCGAGGGACACTGAAGTCCTTTTAGCTTCTATTCTGCGACTTTAAAGCTAGTCCTCATGGTCAGAATAAATAGCCATCAACAATTACGTGCTTTTCTTTGAGATATTACACCACAGAGTTGGAAGTCTGGCATCTTAATGGTTTCTGTGGGCTGGTATTGGTGCTTCCTGGTGCTTTAATTTTTGACTCTTGTAACGTGAGAATGATGCATAGTTATAGAGAACTGTTAAGATCCGGAGCAGAACAAAGGTGATCCCAAAGAAACAACGCGCACAGGAGCTTCCACTCGCTTAGAAAGGTTATTCAACGTGCACAAGCAAAAATGGTACGGAAAACCCTCTTGTGATTTAAAGGGGTCATATGATGTTGCTAAAAAGAACATTATTTCGTGTATTTGGTGTAATGAAATGTGTTTATGCGGTTTAAGGTAAAAAAAAAAAACACTTTATTTTCCACATACTGTACATTTATTGTTTCTCCTCCATGCCCCGCCTTTCTGAAACGCGTCAATTTTTACAAAGCTCATCGGTCTGAAAAGCGAGGTGTGCTCTGATTGGCCAGCTATCTAGTGCGTTGTGATTGGCCGAATGCCGGATGTCGTCCTCTTTTGGAAGGCCAAACAAAGTAGTTTCGCTTTCACAACGAAACACACAGCGCCTTCACGACATGGCGGCAGCAACAATACTACAGCGAGAATAAAAGTTACGCCTTCTTTCTTTGCGTGAACATTTGGGCGGCGTTATGCAAATCTTCCCACATCGTGATGTAGATATGTGTGGGCGTGTTAGAACGAGCCGTTTTAGGTAGGCGTGGTTGACTCTTAACTTTTATAAAGAATATCTCTTTGGATTTGAGACTTTAGTCTTTGCAACTTTACAGATCTTCTTTATGCACCAAGAGCTTGTATCACTTCAAAGAGAAAGGAAAAATTTAAATTGCATCATATGACCCCTTTAAACTAGGATATGATTACAGATTTTCAAGGAAATTATCAGGTGGAATGTTATGTTTGTAATAGGAAATGAGTCCTGTATGTTGGACGTTTTGTAACTGTACACCCCTAAGTGTTTCATCCTGTGACCTCGGCTTTGCTGTGACTCGTATAGTCAGATGAGACATTGTTCTGAACATCATACAGTCAGCTGGATGAAGAAACATATATTTAGTGAGTGATGATTAAATGCTTTTTAGCAAGAACCTGAGGAATTTTATGCTTGCTTGCTAAGAAAGTATAATTAAATGAGACATACTTTGAGAGGAAGCGGTTTAAAAGTGCCTTCTGCCCATGTGTCCTGGAGGAGCTTTCCTGTGATTGGGGCGGTACAGAATGCTTCAGTTCCATAGGTTATATATATATATATATATATATTATATACTCCTTGAGCCCTACAGCCAAGTTGAGCAAGTGCTAACTTGCTTATCAAATGCTTTCAAAGCACAACTACACGATTTTTTAAATTGAAAAAAGGAGGGTCATCTCATCAAACGCATTCTGTTATATACTTTCAAATAAAACACTTTCTAATTACAGGTCTGTTGGAAGTATCAAGATGATAAATGAAATGACCTCTTGTTTGTAATGTTTAACATTAGCTTTTAAGCTTTTAATGAGGTTTGGTCTTAACCAGTATGCACTTTCATGGATGTCAGTTCATTTTTAGATACTTTTTAAACAACAGGAGTAATTTCATCCATTTTACAAGGCTAGTGTTTAGGCCTGTTTACACCAAGACAAACATTCATTGTGATAAACATTTGAATTTGATGAAACGGCTGATAATGGATCTGATCAGACTGACACAAACATTTGCATGCCTTCAACGTGACTCTTTTTTTTCTTTCTTTTTTTACAGATAGGTGTTCTTAAGGAACAGTTCACCCAAAAAAGAAAAAGTAATTATTTACTCACCATCATGTTGTTCCAAAAATACCTGAATTTATTTATTCTGTTGAACACAAAAGAATATATTTTGAAGAATGTTTGTAACCAAACATTTGCTGGTAGCCTTTGAGTTACATGGTATTTTTTTACTCTTTACTCTATACTATGGAAGTCAATGGCTGCCATTAGCTGTTTGGTTACTAGCCTTTTGTGTTCAACAGAAGAAAGAAAATCATACAGGCTTAGAACAAGAGGGTGACTAAATGATGACAGAATTTTGCTTTGGGTGAACTATATCCCTTTATACCAACCAATAAGATTCAGGCTTTTTAGTCACATGCCCAGAACCACTGCTGTTACATAAAACTAATTTGTTGGCACTTACAGACAATAGTGTCTGTAGCACAGCATGGTTTTTTCTTGCTTTTCCATAAACGCCACCTACTGTCAGGGAGAGAAATTGCATTTTCATTCAGCACTTGTTCCCTTTTTTATGCATTTGGTCTAAATAGACAAATTGAAAGCAAAAATTGGACCGCATATTTGTTCCAATCAAGGAATTAATCTTGGTATAAACAGGCTTGTTTATTAAGGCTGCGTTTTAACCGAGAAAAAAAACCTTAAATACACTACATCCGTTTTTTCTAGCAAGCTAGTTGATTTAAAAGTCAAGTTAGAATTCAAACTTAATTTAAAACCTAGAAATTTTAAACTAGCCTTAATCATTTGCTTTCGACATCCTCCTTTTAGATTGATTCTTTTTTGTTTATAAATCTGCCACAAACATTAAAATGAGGCAGGCTTTTGTTTCATAAGCTTGTTTTTTGGTATACTCCGGTTTGTTTTGTTATATGGATAGGATGAAGTTGTTTTGCTATGATGGTGTGGAGTGGAGTGACAACAGAGACTGGTTATGATTCCTTGAATGTTCTGACTGACAGACGTCAGGTCACTGAGAGCACAGAGAATGAGCCAGATGTGACGAGTTTATGTGAGATAAAACCGTGGAGTAAAAGCCTCTAAATGCACTATACAAGCACATCTTGAGGTGATTTTGAGTGACAATTAATGAAGCTTGACAGCCTTTATGAGCAACTGAATTTACGCAGGTAAATTACGCATTTTAGTGACAGGCCTGTAGTGTCAGTGTGTTGTGATCGTGCAGAAGTGGGTCTGTTCTTTGTCATTTTTTTTCTTCAACTCCTTTTTAAAGAGAGACTAATTGTATGTCTGTTTTCCCTCTCTTTGTAAGTAATGACCTTACAGATTCAAAGATAAGCTAGCTTGAATATCTCTCTTCCATTCAGTACAGTTACAAATGTTTACAGTATCTAATTAACCAAATAGAAGATGTATTTTCAGACATGCTCTGTCTGGTCCTGAAAGGAGTCTGTTAGACGGGGTTTCTTGTCTTTTTTGTGCCTCTGTTGTTTTAAACTTGAAGATTTTGTTTTCATTTTTTGTTCAACAGTGCTCCCTCACCTCACATATTTTCTTCTGAATAAAAAGGAAGTTTAATATGGTCTGTTAGGTTGCAGCTGTGACCCAGAGCAGGTTTGCTAGCTTTCTTCTTCATTTATAATTTTTTTTCCATAGCAGACATATTTTTCTTTTTCAAGTCTCAAGTTACATAGAATAATAAAAGTCCAGATGGAAAGTTTATAATAATTATAGACTGAATTTTAACTTCCTTCTATAGTCTCAGTCAGAGTAAGAAAATTAGTAGTTATTTTTTCCTCTTCCGTCTTTCGACGACAAGATGTATACTGAAAAGTAAGATACAGCAGGGCCAAATATTTAATAGACATTTGTTTTTGTTCTATTATAACAGAGTATGGAATACATTTGTCATGCATAGTGGTTATGACATAACTATGGAAGCTTAGTTTGTGCCACAATTCTGTCTTTTTTCTGGCACGTCTGAGTGGGAAAAGAAGTTGGAATTGTGAGATATAAAGTCAGACTTGTGAGATATAAACTTGCAATTGTGAGGTAAAAAGTTGGAATTCCTTTTTTTTTTTTCTTCTTCAATGGCGGAAACAAAACAATTATATATATATATATATATATATATATATATATATATAGTGAGTTTATATCATAATTCTGAATTGTGAGATCTTTTTATCCCATGGTGGAAAAAGCTTTCATACATAACCACTAATTATACTTTACCTCTTTAAACTAAACTAAATGATACCATTCTGTCTTGTTTCCCCTGTGTGTGTGAAGTAGTCTGTTGAAGATAATGCAGTGCCATCAGACATGGAGGGGGAGCACTGTTTGTTACCCAGTACAGTTCTACTGGATGCGTGTGTGCACAAACTTTGTACATACTTTTATTTCCTTTTACTACTTCTGTTCTCTCCAATCTGTTTTTGGGTGCAGATTTTTCTGTGTACAGTTTGCATCAGTGTTGTTTGTCTGTCAAACAGGTACATAAGCATTACAGAGATACGGCTCTTTAATAGGTAGATGGAATTATTTTTAAGACAATAAAAAGATGGGTCTATTGCACCTTCTTGTCTGTTGTCATCACTTGGATCTTGTGATGTGATCCGAACAACTTGCTTTTACAGCGAATGTCATGCTGAAGCAGCAGAAAGTACCGTGACCCAGAACTTTGTTGTGTCAGTTGTCTTTTGACAAACACTTTGGCGTGTGCCCTTACATTACCTGATGGTGGAAAAATCTGATCAACTGTAGCGCCGACCTAGAGAATGTTTCATTGTTTGACCTACAGCTGGATCAGGGTCGTTTTAAATCTTGAAATATGCTGCCAACACTTTTATGCTGCCCTTCCTAATAATAGCTGTTGTTTGACGCACATATAAAGTGAATGTTCCTTGTTCCGTCTGTTCATGAATGAACCTATTTATTCCCCAGTGAAGGGAAATTTTCGCCAATTGCATAGTCAAATGAAACAACCCGCATGCCTTGAAAAAACTGGTCAGTGCAGGTGTTATATTGTGTTTTTAATTCACAATTGGAACTAGTGTTGAAAAACAAAGTGAAAAATTACTCACTTGGTCATTAAGAAGAAAATTATTCTTTTAAAGAAGTAGTTCACTTCCAGAATGAAAATTCTGCCATCATTTACTCACCCTCCACTTGTTCCAAACCTGTATCAGTTTCTTTCTTCTGGTGAACACAAAAGAAGACATTTTGAAAAATGTTGGTATCCGAACAGTTGATGGGCACCATTGGCTTTTTATCATACTATGGAGGTCAATGGTGCCCATCAACTTCGGATACCAACATTTTTCAAAATGTCTTCTTTTGTGTTCACCAGAAGAAAGAAACGTATACAGGTTATTAATTAAAGATTGCGAGGTCACATTAATTTTAAATAAAATGTGCATGGATAAATCATTTGGAATGAACAATGCAATATTCCATAAAAACACATTAGAACTGTCAATTTTGAATCTACAGTTTTATAATGTGGATCAATCAGTTTATGCAATCAGGGGAACATTTCACATGTACATTGTTTCCTTTTATGGAGCTTTGCCACGGACATCATATTTCATGGCATTAAACAGCTCTGTTCATGTGACTGTTTACACCAGTCATGTATAAAGTTCACACAGAAACAAGACATTTTCATTTATAGGTAAAAACCTTGCAAAAGGCAACTCATTTGAGAGCCTTCAAACTCTAAAAGTAAATTGTCATGTTGCCAGCTGGGATTAAATCGCTATTCTAGTAGTTATTTTGGTCAATGTTCTGTACTGTATGTCACTGACGTTTAAAAAATAAAAATAAAGTGCAAAGTTCCAACAAGTTTTTTTTTTTAGTTGTTGTTGTTTTTTGTTTTATTATTATTACTTTAGAAATACAGCCGATATATTCAGTTTGTTTTCATTATAGTCTTCCTCGTGATAGGGCAATAATGTTTTGTGCTGTAATAAAACTCTCCAGCATTTACAGTGCAAGGTTTTGCCGGATTTTAATGACGTCACGTAACTATGCACCAATCAAAATGTGGCACCGGTGTGGGAGGAAGAAAGTTTAAAATGTAGGACACACTCATTTTCATTCAAAGATCCAGGCGAGCTGGTGGACAGGAATCATGCTCGGCTTTAAAGTGTCTGTGCTGCTCTTCGCGGTATGTTCGCTGAGTAAATGCAGCGGCAGGTTTGCAAACTCCTGTAATTATCCACCTGCACAATGGTGCGACTCTCAAGACATTGCAGCCCAATGCGGGGTAAGTGACTCTTGCATTAACAAAACTTACGAATTCGTCCTTAAATTTCATAACATGAAACGATTAGGACGTTTTAATAGAATTTCCTTTTGTCAATAATTTTGCTAACTCGGAAAAAATAAAACTGCATTTGAAGTTACATTAGAAAGGCTACACTGGATATGCAAATCGTCCTGACATGATATGTCTATTTACACTTCTCGTTTTTATGATTTCGATTTTTTTTTTTTTTTTTGCATTTTTGGGCATCAAAGAAGGCGGACGCCCGATTATTATGAACGAAGCTGAGCGTTTCCCTTTATTCTCTTCTTTATTAGGTGCTGGAACAATGCATGAAGTTTAACGTAACAAAGCCCAACGCTGCCCCGGTCAATGTGAGCCTGTACTATGAGTCTCTGTGTCCTGGATGCAGACAGTTTCTTGTATTGCAGCTCGTGCCAACCTTCATTATGTTGCAGGACATCATGGGTATTGATTTGGTTCCATATGGAAATGCACAGGTATATTTACACTCCCAACTGTTGCTCAGACAGTTTACCCCAGTACAGACAGACATCACATTACTTCTATTTACATATTATATGACTAGCATCTATATCGCTATTTGCACTTAACAAGGTGTAAACGAGATATTTACTTTTGTTCACAACTTGTAAACAGTCTTAACATAATTTGCACCGTGCAAATGGCTACCAATTTCTTTTACACACAGTAAAACTAATAAGTTAAATGAATGTTCAAATGCTGTTCGTAATGTTTTCGCAATAGGAGAAAGATGATCAAGGGAAGTACATCTTCACTTGTCAGCATGGAGAGGATGAATGTCTAGGTAACATGATTGAGGTGAGGTTTTGCCATTTATTTCACCCCTAAAGCTTTTTAAAGCAGATTGATGTTAATATTGGAGGCAGCTTGGTTGCATTTGAAATGCAGGTATTATAATTGTAGTCTTTTCTATCAGACCTGCTTGTTGAACGAGATATTTACTTTTGTTCACAACTTGTAAACAGTCTTAACATAATTTGCACCGTGCAAATAGCTACCAATTTCTTTTACACACAGTAAAACTAATAAGTTAAATGAATGTTCAAATGCTGTTCGTAATGTTTTCGCAATAGGAGAAAGATGATCAAGGGAAGTACATCTTCACTTGTCAGCATGGAGAGGATGAATGTCTAGGTAACATGATTGAGGTGAGGTTTTGCCATTTATTTCACCCCTAAAGCTTTTTAAAGCAGATTGATGTTAATATTGGAGGCAGCTTGGTTGCATTTGAAATGCAGGTATTATAATTGTAGTCTTTTCTATCAGACCTGCTTGTTGAGTATGTTAGGAATAGACGCTTTTCCAGTCATTTTTTGCATGGAGTCTGGAGTAGATGTGTTGAAAGCTGCCCAGCCTGTAAGTATTTTACCTTCTCTTTATTTTATTTATTATTTATTGTAAACCCCGATGCAATGCTAATCTGTACCTCTTATCTCAGTGTCTCGGAGTCTACTTTCCTGATACAAAGTGGGATTCAGTCATGAATTGTGTGAAGGGAGATGAGGGCAATAAATTAATGCATCAAAATGCAGTGAAAACAAATGCTCTGAAACCCCCTCATGAATATGTGCCTTGGATAACTGTTAATGGAGTAAGGATACGTATTTGTTTATTTACAAGGAAAATGTTTTTTTTGTTCAGTGTTTCCTGGTGATTAAATGGCACATTCTTGTTCCTGCAGGAACACACAGAAGCTCTTCAGGATAAAGCGATGGCATCTCTCTTCAATCTTGTGTGCAGCTTGTACAAGGTTTGTTTGTAAACCTGAGAGTGTTTATGATCATTTTAGTGTTTTATCTAGTCAACGAAGAGTCCATCACGATGTCTTCATTCTTTGTGTTCATACAGGGTGACAAACCACCTGCTTGTGGTCAAGGGTTGAAGAAGAAACCCAACAGTTACTGCATGAACTAATCAATCACTACGATAACAGTGCTACTCATGTCAAGACTGGAGAAAATGCATGAAACCTAAGCGAATGCATGCTGCAGTGTTTTGTTGTTCTCTTTTTATGGTTGTATGTACATGAAACCCTAATTTTGTACATGGGTTTTCGGCTGCAAATGACAACTGGTGACAAGACCGTATGTTTATCCAGTCACATTTTAAAACTGTTTTGTATGCATAAACAAAATTAAAAAAGCAAATTTCCATCACCTTTGCATTTTTTTAGTTTTAATGGACTTGTGTTAATGTTTTTTAAGAAATCAGTCAATGCTAAAGTGGACTTTACTCCAGAGAAATGCTTCCGCGGTGGTTTCACATTTTTGCTTATTAACCTGAGTCCTACATTATTTTGACCTACAAAGTGAAAATACTTTGGGTTTATAAATATAACAGCTAACGTTAATATAAAAACTTAAAGAGTAGGCACTCGAAAATCAATGATGAGCTGTAATCAGTGTTCAAACGGGAGGAAACTATTGATGGGTCAAACTGATGTAGCGAGGTTTTGCGCAACCAAGACGCAATCTTGATGTTCTAGAGGGCAAAGCCATCACGCGCGTGACTAGTCACCGGCTAATGCATGCTCCGCTGGGTTCTTATGAATTAAAGCTAAAGCTCTAAGTGTGTTAGAGATCTAATTGCAGCCGAACTGGACAATTTGGGGATATCGGAACAACTCTGTTTTATTTATCTATCTGAGAGTATTAAGGAAGATGCATTCCTTTCTATTTTAAGTTAGTAAAACTTCTCAGTATTTAAACATATTGTTGGGGTACCTTACGCCATATATAAACGGACATAGGTGGCGAATGAAGTCGTCAAGCGTTGATCGATCGGAAACTTGACAGGAATGCAAGTTAAATCGACCTAAACATGATATCTCGTCAGAGTAAGGATTTTCTCATAAGGATCGCCGGTTACTGGAAGCCGCTTTTCCGAGGCAGATTTCTGATCGTGACAAACACGGTGAGCAGCGGAGGGATGTTGGCGGCGGGTGATTTCCTCCAGCAGACGCGAGAGAGACGGAGGACGCCCGGCCGAACACGTGACTGGCCGCGTACAGGTGACAACAAAACTAATTGTTACCAAAAACCTTTGGCTTGTTAAGAAAGGAGATAATCTTTGTCGTTTCTGTGCCATTGGGTAGTTACTTAAAACGGTTTTTTTTATGGTATCGTGTGAATATCCTGTCATAAAAAGTAACGCGAGATTTATGAACTCTCGCGGTGTTGCGCCCCCATAGGTTGTATGTTTGCCGTCGGATGCTCTATGGGTCCCTTCATGCACTACTGGTACCGGTGGCTCGACAAATACTTTGTAGGCAGTGGCATCAGTAATGTCTGCAAGAAAGTGCTTACTGATCAGCTGGTCGCATCGCCAGCACTGGGGGCCTGGTACTTTCTAGGTAAAACCCATTTTCTATTTCTATATATATTCAAATGTTAGCATGATTTCTGACGGATCATGTGACACTGAAGACTAGAGTAATGACTGCTGAAAATTCAGATTTGCCATCACAGGCATAAATTACATTTTAAAATATATTAAAATAAAAATGTAGGCTATTTTAAATTGCAATAACATTTCACAGTATTGCTGTTTTGAATGTATTTTTAATCAAATAAATACAGAATTGGTTGAGATTTCTTTCAAAACATCAAAATCGCTATTCCTGTAGTGTAAATTTTACAGTAGGAGACTTAATGATATTGAAGTATTTAAATATTTATAATGTAAAAAAAGAAATGCGAGTATGAATATTACACCTGCGTGTTTATTTATTTATTTATGGAGGCATGGGTATGATGGAGGGTCACACTTTGTCTGAGGCACAAGCAGAATTCAGAGACAAATTCTGGGAGTTTTACAAGGTATGTTGCACGGTTAAGCATCTGTCCTTAGTGCAACCAAATGACTCAAGTTCATAGCTGACAACGTTTCATGACATACTTCTTTTTAGGCAGATTGGTGTGTTTGGCCAGCAGCTCAAATGGTAAACTTCTACTTCTTGCCACCCAAGTTTCGTGTCCTTTATGTGAATATAATTACCCTGGGATGGGACACTTACCTCTCCTACCTCAAACACAGTAAGAAAAGTTGCATCTGTCTCATAACAAATGGCATCACATAATAATACATTTGTGAGAATTACTTAATATTACTTCATTAATAATATAGTCTTGGTTTATTTAACTTCTGGCAAGATCTAAATTAAAGTGAGACTCTCTCCTCCCTGGTGTAAGCTTCCTTGTAACAGGAGATCATTGACATTTGTGTTTTTCCAGGAGACCAAGTAGAGACCACAAAAGAAGCTGAGTGAACTGCCTGAAGATGTCTGAAGAAAGAGAATATTTAAAAACTCAGCTTCAGTCACGAAAAAAATTATGAAATCTTATTATTCAAGACTGTGGATGGACAGCTTTTTGTTTTTAAATTTCACATAATATAATTCATATAATTTTATCCCGTAATACCAGGTACATTGGCAAAATAAATAAGGTTATTTGCCATTGATATTTAGTTTTTTAATCATTTAAAAAGTATTGAAAAATGTATTTGTCCAAAATCTGTGTATTTTTGACATGTGAAGGGCAGTTTATCAAATCACACTGTTTACATTATATTCTTATAATGGTATAGAATACAGTTTTTATAGTAATCTATAGTTATAGTTATCATGCTATTAATCACAGTAATTGCTGATATTATTTTCATATACAGTACATTGGAGAAATGCTGTAACGGATGCTGCTTGCTGCATAGGCAGTAATGTTACTATTGATTGTTACTATTATGTTCATAAATTGCCTTAACACATACATTTTTGCCTAATTAATTTGTAATTTTTTGATGATAAATGTATCCGTTGGATAGAACTTTTGATGTCTGCTTTGTCATTATGTGAAACTTCTTGAATTTATGATTATTTAATGGAAGAAAATAAAATTATTTTTTGTGTTGAATATTACTATAAATTAGAGTCAGATTTAACTAGATTTATGCATTATAACTTGAACTTTGAGGTTGAATCTAAATTTCAAAGAACACTTTTATTCATCTATCAAGGCATCTGTCTTTCAGTGGTGTATGACAGTTTTTGACGGCACGTGATCTGCTCTCCTGTCAGCAGCACAGACAAACCTGCTGAGTGAGAGTGACAGGACGCTGCTCACATTCATAGGGGCTCCCAAACTGTGATAAAACAGGTGTTCTGACAGGATGTTCTCACAAACCATTTGCTCTTGAGCTATAAAGGTTACTTACCACAAACAAGTTTTATTTTTTTAAATTTTTTTTTTGGAAGAGACCAGAATGCAACTCTCATGGATTGAAGATGTGCTTCAAAAATATATTTGTGAAATGGCTTTTTTTTTTTTGAAGAAGAAGAAAAACACAATACATCTTACCAGATCTTCTCAGTTTTAGTGGTAAGTCTTATTTGCTGCACATTCGAACCGTCATTATTAAAATAGTAGTTTTGATTATTATATTGATTGGCTTATTTATTGACTGGTGCTTAGTGTTTCTTATTATCTTTATATTATTTAACTATAGTCCTGTAGAAAGTATTTTTTTTCAGGCACCTGAAAAAGTCGAGTTTCTACTTTCTGAATAGATTTATTGTTATTTATCATGAAGCGTGTATTTTCAGAGTTGCCTCCCATTTCAACAATATGAAGATAATTTTTTCTTTGAAGTTTTTGTTTTTAAATTTCACATAATATAATTCATATAATTTTATCCCGTAATACCAGGTACATTGGCAAAATAAATAAGGTTATTTGCCATTGATATTTAGTTTTTTAATCATTTAAAAAGTATTGAAAAATGTATTTGTCCAAAATCTGTGTATTTTTGACATGTGAAGGGCAGTTTATAAAATCACACTGTTTACATTATATTCTTATAATGGTATAGAATACAGTTTTTATAGTAATCTATAGTTATAGTTATCATGCTATTAATCACAGTAATTGCTGATATTATTTTCATATACAGTACATTGGAGAAATGCTGTAACGGATGCTGCTTGCTGCATAGGCAGTAATGTTACTATTGATTGTTACTATTATGTTCATAAATTGCCTTAACACATACATTTTTGCCTAATTAATTTGTAATTTTTTGATGATAAATGTATCCGTTGGATAGAACTTTTGATGTCTGCTTTGTCATTATGTGAAACTTCTTGAATTTATGATTATTTAATGGAAGAAAATAAAATTATTTTTTGTGTTGAATATTACTATAAATTAGAGTCAGATTTAACTAGATTTATGCATTATAACTTGAACTTTGAGGTTGAATCTAAATTTCAAAGAACACTTTTATTCATCTATCAAGGCATCTGTCTTTCAGTGGTGTATGACAGTTTTTGACGGCACGTGATCTGCTCTCCTGTCAGCAGCACAGACAAACCTGCTGAGTGAGAGTGACAGGACGCTGCTCACATTCATAGGGGCTCCCAAACTGTGATAAAACAGGTGTTCTGACAGGATGTTCTCACAAACCATTTGCTCTTGAGCTATAAAGGTTACTTACCACAAACAAGTAATTTCATTAAATTTACAGTGAGCTACCTCAGTACTGTAATAATAGTTGTTACATGTCTGTATACTGTGTATAATTCAATTTTCAATAATTGATGTAGTGTCCGAGCCAGAAATTGACGTTTTGCACAGAGACAGAAGAGGGAGCTATTGTTCCCTAAAGACCAGAAAAATAACTCTTGACAATAAAACAGTCAAGACAAAAAGTCATAAACAGACTTAGTAAATGTGCAGCTACACATGAACTTTGAAGACTAACTAATTAACTTTAAGTTAAGTTTTGTTTATACTGCCATAAAATGTTAGCAATATAGGGTTAAGACTTGATGCATTTTTCCTCACATTACAGTGGCTTTCAAAATGTATTTAAAATGTCTAAACTGTCACACCTAAAAAGTCTGAATGTCACTGCACACATAACAAAACACCAAACCAAGCAAAAAAATAAAAAAATAAACCCAACAGGGTTACCACAGGGTGTAGTTTATCACCTTAGCTATGAAAATGATCCACTAATGTCTGATGAGATTTAAGTATTCATTCCTTTCTAGGGAAAAAAAAAATCTTACTGACCACAAACTTCTAAACGCTAGTGTAGGCTATATGTGACCCTGGAGCACAAAACCAGTCTTAAGTCGCTGGGGTATATTTGTAGCAATAGCCAAAAATACATTGTACGGGTCAAAATGATTGATTTTTCTTTTATGCCAAAATCATTAGGATATTAAGTAAAGATCATGTTCCATGAAGATATTTTGTAAATTTCCTACTGTAAATATATTAAAACTTCAAATTCATAGGCTATATGGTTGCAATTTACATTTTAGTTACAAATTTTGCCATTGTTTTAAAAAAAATGCTTTATTGACTGGCATTTCAGACTTTCAGTTATGCTTTCAAATTTTATGTCATATAGTCATGTATGTAGGCTATGTAATTTCACAGTATATCCACCTCCTAAATTACTACACTCGTGGTGTCACAATTCTATAATGGTGCAAAACTTTACTTAGGCTGATAGTTTGTGTGTAACACATGACATTTGTTTTTTTTATGACATTAAAATTATTTTTAGAATAATTGTACATAAATTGGTTAAGCAATTTATATTTATGAGAACCTTTTATACACCTTTTATACATATACTTAACTGCAGACACGGAAATGACATACACTATGTGGTACAACACAAATATTTTAGTGTCCCTTATTCTGTCCCTTATTTTTCTATAAAGAATCACACTTGTCTCTTATTTTCCTTTACTGAAGTTGCCAATCCTACACATGACCGTTCGTCATGTACCTGTTTTCAAAAGAGTGGCTTCATGGCAGCAACTTTAGATGGAGACGGAGCACTCACTGTTGTGCATGTTGTTTCGTGACTAATATAAGCAATAAAGACTTCTAATTTCATTAAATTTACAGTGAGCTACATCAGTACTGTAATAATAGTTGTTACATGTCTGTATACTGTGTATAATTCAATTTTCAATAATTGATGTAGTATCCGAGCCAGAAATTGACGTTTTGCACAGAGACAGAAGAGGGAGCTATTGTTCCCTAAAGACCAGAAAAATAACTCTTGACAATAAAACAGTCAAGACAAAAAGTCATAAACAGACTTAGTAAATGTGCAGCTACACATGAACTTTGAAGACATTAACTTTAAGTTAAGTTTTGTTTATACTGCCATAAAATGTTAGCAATATAGGGTTAAAACTTGATGCATTTTTCCTCACATTACAGTGGCTTTCAAAATGTATTTAAAATGTCTAAACTGTCACACCTAAAAAGTCTGAATGTCACTGCACACATAACAAAACACCAAACCAAGCAAAAAAATAAAAAAATAAACCCAACAGAGTTACCACAGGGTGTAGTTTATCATCTTAGCTGTGAAAATGATTCACTAATGTCTGATGAGATTGAAGTATTCATTCCTTTTTAGGGAAAAAAAATCTTACTGACCACAAACTTCTAAACGCTAGTGTAGGCTATATGTGACCCTGGAGCACAAAACCAGTCTTAAGTCGCTGGGGTATAGTTGTAGCAATAGCCAAAAATACATTGTATGGGTCAAAATGATTGATTTTTCTTTTATGCCAAAATCATTAGGATATTAAGTAAAGATCATGTTCCATGAAGATATTTTGTAAATTTCCTACTGTAACTGATGATGAACCGCAGCATTGCTTTGCAGAGACGCTTCACTTTGGCTCACACTCCCAGGTAGGATCTGAATCATTCTGAATCGTTCATTTAGTCTCTTACCGGGAGGCTTGGCTTCAAAAACACACACAGGAGTCTTGTGGCGCAGGCATCTACGTAACAACATATCACAAGGCAAATTTTGTGGCTGCCTGAGACATTCGCCCCCCGTCCAAAGTTTGTATTGATGCTAACACTTCTAGCTACAATAATAATCACTATAATCAAGGAGGTGGTTTGTCTGCTGTGTGGAAGCATAAAAAGATGTCTTTGTTTGGGAGGATGTCTTGACCTGAAGTAGTTATTGTCAGCCTATCTCAACAGAAATCAAATGAACTGCTTTTTATCCATGTAGTTCTACTGGTTCTGTCTGTTAAGCCTGGTAAAGTCCAACCAGGTAGTAAAATGAACTCAGGATTAAATTAGCTCTTAACTTCCTGAGATAACTGGTTTTATTGATGTCAATCTTCAAACACCAGCAATTATAATATTCGCATTGTCTGAATCACGTGATTCTTCACCTTCAGTGTTTTGAGGTCAAAAAAAGTTATAAAGAAATAAACTTTTCTGACATTCACGTTTTGCTGAAAAATCTATTACTTAGCATTAGGGTAACACACAGTACCATTTAAAGGTTTGGGGTCAATAAGACTTTTTTCTTTTATTAAGAAATTAATACATTTATTCAGCAAGGTCATATTACAAACTGATCAAAAGTGACCATTTACAATATTACAAAAGATTTATATTTCAAATAAATGCTGTTCTTTTGAACATTTTATCCATTAAAGAATCCTGAAAAAATGTATAGAGTTTCCACAAAAATAATAAGCAGCACAACTGTTTTCATCGTTGATAATAAGAATTGTTTCTTGAGCATCAAATCAGCATATTAGAATTATTTCTGAAGGATCATGTGACACTGAAGACTGGAGTAATGATGCTGAAAATTCAGCTTTGCAATCACAGGAATAAATTACATTTAAACTATATTAAAATGGAAAACACTTATTTTAAATTGTAATAATAAAAAATACAGAAATTGTAGTTTTGATCAAATAAATGCAAGGAAACTACTTTCAAAAATATTTAAAATCTTACTGGCCTCAAACTTTTGAACGGTAGAGTATAACTGTAAAATGGAGGGGAAAAAATATTATCAAGCCTGAAAAGCAAAACAATTCAGAACTTGCAAACCACGCTGACAACCTAAAATGTATTATTTGACACAACTGCTGACTTGGGTATATCAAGGTCCAAAAACTACACTGTACATATGTTTTGAGAGGTAACCTAAAAATATAACATTCAGCTAAATAACATAAAAAATTAAATAAAAAAATGACACTATAAAATGATGATCACTAATTTGGCTTCCAGCAATGCAGTCTGTATGAATGTTTACATGCACTAATACCCAAAAACAAAAATTACAAAACAAAAAAACATATAATGCAGAACAAAGCCTGTTAAAATCCTTAAAACTGGACTTTTGGAAGCCAGTGCCAAAATATTTCTCTAACGCCTGTGCCTTTGACATGTTACAGCCTCTGCTGTTTCTGTGTCTGTTAAACTTCCAAGATTTGAGGAAGTCAGAGCCTGACAACACTGTAAACATCCCCAGCCATGCACGCACACGCAATAAATGTTGAGAAATAATTAGCAGAGCTCAGAGGAGGTGTAATACTTGAAAACTGTGAAATAGACATTACTTAAAATATTTATTAACTGCTTAGAGTTATCAAGTTTTTTTTCCAAGAGGTGACCAGTGAACTCCGAAGTTGTTTATCTGAGAAAAGATCTGCAAGAGAACCGTTTCAGCTGAAATGTTTAAACACAGGTCACCGTGTTCATGTCAGCTGATTTGTGTGATGTAAGTGGAAAGAGTCAACCTGTCATCTGTCTAATGGACTCTAAAGCAGTTCTCTTGGCTCGGTGAACAGTGGAAGTCCACACAGGTCAAATGTGACTTTTAATGCTGAAAAGATCTTTCTTGTGTGTGTCAAGGATTTGGGAGAAAGAAAGAAACAGGCTGTTAGAGAATTATGACAGGATGGTGAAGGAACGGGAACGATTAAACAAGCCATATCTCTGTCAGAATACTGTCCGCAAGAGATGAAGCAAATCGGAGCGAGAATACTTTATTTAACATTTAGTGTCAGGAACTTTAAAGTGTTTTTAACAGAATGTTACAGGCTTATAATAACAGAAGATCTGTTTGCTCCAAGAAGTCCTTCCACAGAGTGGTAATGTATCTTCAGGAGATTTTCTGGTTCTTAATTCAAGATGTCCACTGGAGATTAACGCATCTCACATTGGCAAATATTTTGACCCATGCATCCCTCAATATTTAGCGAGCTGTTTCTGTGCTACGCTGCACTTACAAAGCATGTGAGTTCAGTGAAGTAATATAATCTGAACTGTGGGTATTTTAGAGAAGAAATATAACTTCCCCTTGTTTATTTACTAAAGGCTTTTGACAACCAGAATTCAAAGGGTGCGGCTTTGTTACAGCTTCCTCTGCTTTAACAACTCTCCAGAGATGCTCAATGTGTTTTGGATCCAGAACTTGTGTGTAAGGTTCACGCTGCTCTTGACATTCTTCTTGAGCCTTATGTTGTTGTGTCCTGATCTGCGTCTCAAGACTGTTTGGCCAATATCAACAACCTGAGTTCAACTGCCTGCAGTGGCCCTCATCCTCCCTCATCCTCGCCTCACCCATAAACAGATCAACTACAACTTTGTCTCTTCTCTCCTCCTGTCACCTACAGGCTGCCAAATCATCTGCATGTATTTTTGCAAACATATAAGGACTGTAGGTTCTCTTGTAGTAGGGTAGTTGACAAATACTCCAAACTGCTTGTCCTGTATGTAGGGTAATGGGATGGTGGAGCTTATCTCAGCATCTCAGGACATTATTATAATAGATTTTATGTTATTAATATTTTATAGAAAATGTATAGAAAAAAACGCCATAACTGTTTTAGAGGTTAAACATATATCACACTGCAGGCATTTTAGGACAGTTTTTAAAAATATATGCTGATGATTATCTTTCTGTTATGTGGAGGCATGCAAGATTGGATAAATGAACAAGGGAAATAGTATAGTATAGATTTTTTATTTATATTTTTAGGGTAATATGTATTTGCAGTTCATAATAAGGATAGTCAGACTGCAGGACTATTTTCATGTTCAGTCACCTGAATTACAAAAAATAGTTTATATATGTTTATGGACAAAATATAAGAGAAAAAAAATTAAAAGGAAAATGACAGAAAATGTCAAGTCAACTGCTCAATAGGTTTGAAGGAGCCTCTTTTGTACCTTCTTTTGTAAGTGGAAAATATATATTTTGTGTCCACTAGACGGTAGAGATGAGTGGCTTTTCCTTATCTTCCCCTCACCTGACGTTGTCATTTAGTATTGGTTTGCAAGATATTTTCTAATATTATCTTTTAATACATATTATTATCTTTTAATACAGACCATCCAAACCACTGTTATCTCAGTTAATGTAAAGACTACACACAACGTTTTATATTCTACAGAATTTAAGCTGCAAACATTTTTGTTGTCATAATTCTTAACACACACACGAGCACGCACACACACACACACACACACACACAAAAAAAAATAAAAAATAAGAACAAATTGATTGATTGCAAAGTACAAAAAGTTGAGTTTAGGATGTCGAGCCTCATCTCACTCAGGACACACTGTCACAAACCGACCCATGAAAAATACCTTGTATACACATGCACCAGTGCTACAGAATTTCTCTCCCTGTGTTCCTCTCTCCCCCTTCCCTCCACCCTCTATCTTTCTGTCTCTCTCTCTCTATCAAAGGCTGGTTGTTCAGGCCAGAGTTTAGTTTCAGGGCTTTGGATTCAGAGAATGGCACCAGGAGGCTGGATGGGACGGCACACACTGTGGAGCATCTGATGGGATTATGAGCCTCTCACCTCCATTTCGGAGCTTTTCCCCACAGATTTTCAGACTTTTATGCAACTAATAAAATATCAGCAAATAAGTTTTGGAGCATACTTTTTTGTCAGGCATTTTTTTCCTGTTATGCTCTTCCTTTAAGGACTTTAAGGATTCAGCAAGGCAAACTTAAGAGTGTTGTGATTTCCCAAAGACTTTCATCCAGGACTTGGTGCACTGTAGAGGCTATGGTGAGCCTTTATGCTGGTGACATAGTGGATTTTTTAAGTTTATGTCAAGTTCCCAGAGTGCCGAGCTGAACTCTGTTGAATTTTTGTTCATCAAGATTGTCTCAGCACGATGTTTCTCAGCGGATGGAGACACTGGGAACATAGCGGACATGAGATGAGACGAGAAATCTTCTGAGGTGTTGCTTTCAGTTCTGACACATCCTTGCTGTCCAAAATCGGACACACTTTCCGAGTTTTAACTATAGTATTCAAAAGTTAGTGTAATTCTCTCTCACAATGAGTAAAGACCTTCGTTTCCCCAGGAAGGCAATGCAGGTGAACTATTCAACGCGGCGGCACTCATGCATTGGGTATGTATAAGCAACATTTATTAAGTTATGTGCTAAACTCAGTTCTAAAGCTTAATTTATTAGATTTTATTGATTAAGTAATGACCTTGGTGGAACTTTTTTTTTTTTTTTTTTGCAGAAAAGTGGTGGAACTTTTTTTGAGCAGGTTTTCTGAGCAAAAAATACCTTTGTTAAAGTGTCTGTGTTGCACCATGTCATTGTCCCATGTTGTAAATGTAATTTTTGCTGTGTTGATGAGCACTTGTACAATGTGAAATAACTACAGAATGAGATTTACACTCTGTGTGAATATGTTTTTTTCAGTGCTCTGTTCTGGTTGGTTTTTCTTGTGTAAGAGAGTCTTGAAGCAAACCAGTCCACTGGATTTCTGACATCACTAACATAAGCTCTGAAATGATGAGTGCACCTTCTAGTGGAGAGAGCTGCTCTGGATTTATTTAGACCTCCCTCTTCCTCTGCAACCACTGTTATACATAGTATGACAGCGTTAAAGTAGGCAGAGAGCAGCAATGGCTGTTATGTGATGTGTTGTGTAACTGCTAGTGTGGCATGGACAGCCTGAGGCCAGTAGAAGTGGAGAATCGATGGTTTAGCCAGTGTCTGTTGATGTTCGCCTGTAGCGGGAAGGCAGAGTCACAATGGGTAGGCACACTGCGACTTTACGCACACAGTAACCTCTGTACTATCCAGCATAATGTAAATTATGATTGAGTTACGCTCTTGTACTCTATATGCAACCTTTACAGATTGCATGTTGAATAAAATGATCATATTCTAACACACATGCACAGTAGATGTCACTCTACATTTTGTGAGACTGATTACAAAAAAAATGCTCTTTCCAAACATGCTAAAGAAAGTTAAACTACCATTCAAAAGTTTGGGGTCAGTAAGAATTTTTTTTTACTCCGCAAGGACACATTAAATGGACCAAAAGTGACAGTAAAGACAATGTTACAAAATATTTCTATTTCATATAAATGCTGTTCTTTTGAACATTCTATTCATCAGAGTCATGTTATTCGTGTTATGCATGATTAGTTGAAGATCACAGTCAAGACACAAGTGTTCACAGCCACTATGTGCGGTGATTTTATTGCTAAGTCTGAGCAGTATTTACCTCTTGTAAAGCAGATTCGTTTGAGCCTCTTTGAAACACTGCCACTCTTCAATTTATGGCTCTCTAAAGGACCTGTCACAACTCCGCACAGCGTATCACAGAGTTACACTGTTTACAAGAGAGTCTTTTCATTTAGAGACAGCACTCTTACTCTCCACGTGACTGAGACAAAGCTGTTACTTGTTTCCTAGATGCGTATCACAACAATAGCCATTTAAAGCAGAGCAAGCAGTGTTGTAGAGCATCAGCATGAAAATAGAGGACTGGATATTGACACCCACTGCATAATTAATGGTATTTAATGATTGATAGACATTTGTAATTATATTAGGACACATTGAATGCAACCACATTGAATGCAATGTGTCCCCCCCCCCCTTTGGGGGAAGTCGTGGCCTAATGGTTTAGAGAGTCAGACTCGTAACCTAAAGGTTGGGGGTTCGAGTCTCGTCCCGGCAGGGGTTTTAGGTGGGGGGAGTGAATGTACAGCGCTCTCTCCCACCTTCAATACCACGACTGAGGAGCCCTTGAGCACCGAACCCCCAACTGCTACCCGGGCGCCGCAGCAAAAAAATGGCTCGTACCGGCAGGGATTGTAGGTGGGGGGAGTGAATGTACAGCGCTCTCTCCCACCTTCAATACCACGACTGAGGAGCCCTTGAGCACCGAACCCCCAACTGCTACCCGGGCGCCGCAGCAAAAAAATGGCTGCCCACTGCTCCGGGTGTGTGTTCACTGCTGTGTGTCTGCGCGCGCACTTTGGATGGGATAAATGCAGCGCACTAATTCCGAGTATGGGCCACCATACTGGGCCACACGTCACTTCACACTTATGCATGTTTGGTGTGTTTATGTAGCATTTACATCGTTTTGACCAACAGGTGTTGCCAATTTTGGTCAAAAAATGTGTCAAATTTTGCAAAGTTGTTGATTTAGTTTCTCACCAACTGAGAGCTAGACACATCCATCTGGTGATTTGTGTTGCATTAAATTATTTAAGTTCAAACAACAGTTACTTCCAGTTATGTTTAATTTTTTTCAGCGCGTCTTTTCTACAAGTTACATTGTTACGCCAGTAGTTTGAGTGAGTCACTGAATCATTCTTTCAACTGATACATTCAAAACACTGATTCATTCAGGAACGTTGACTCGTTTGTTGTTCAGAGACGCAGCTGCTCTGTGGTGTTTTCGTTTGGAGCTGTTTTCGGTGGCAACACAAAAACAGACAAAGCAACAGCTAATACTAAAATGTAAGTTACTCAATATTATTGAGCTGTTGTATAAAAGCAATATCCCATTGTGACTAATTCTAAGATATTTTTGGTTTAGCTTCGACTGCACTTGAGCCTTGCCGCTATGTGAGTACAAAAGACGACAAGCGATTGTACTAAAAACGAAAAAGGTTTTCCTTTGCATTTTTGAAAGTTTCGAAAACAGATGACAACATTGTCCACAGAATGGATTTTTATGTCTAAAGTTGAACTTCTTTTGACTTCAGCTTCAAGTTTTTAGAACAACATTTAGACAGAAAATAGTAGAAAAGCAGCACAATGGAATGCAAACGTGAATGGCCACTGTCTGAGAATGCTAACCTAAGCTAAAATTCAGAATGACTTGAATAATATTGGGTATGTTTTGCATTGTATCTCAAGACTGTTCTCAGCTTTAAAGCTATGGTAGTTGCTGCTCCTTCATTGCACTGGCTCAGCAAATAACTTTGACTCCACATATTAAGAGTAGCACCTTGCCGAGTCGTTCTAAACTGATGTCGAAAGAGAAAGTCAAGTGAGGTGAACCAATCACAGGATAACAGTGTCAGTATCCAGTGGACCCAAAAATAAAACCTCAGAGCTCAGAATAGTCGATAGGCGCTGATGCTGTGACTGGAGTCGCTGTGCGTCACTGTTCAGCTCCATATTTTCAGCATGGCTGCTTTCCCCAATGACTCCCACTGCGCATTGATCTGTCAGCCTCTCTCACGGATGACGGGAACCCTGCCAACCTGTCTGCTATTTCTCCATTAGAAACAAGCAATCTAATCGAATTTTTTTGGAAATCTGTTGCAATGCTCTTAGATTTTAGGCTGGTGACATCTACTGGGGAAATCATATAACTGTAAAAGTCACAGTAATAATTTGAGTGTGGACAAAGAATTAACAGCAGTGCAGTTTAGACTTGCACCTACTAGTTTAAACTGTGTGATTCATCTCATCTTAAACTATTCTAAGCTGGTTTGCTTGTCTTAAATGGTCTCCCAGCATGGCACTTACTTGGTTTAACTAGTTGGCCAATCAGACCAGCTGAAACGTGTCCAAAACTTCTCTAAAATCTGCTAGAAAACTTGTTCAAGGTGCTTTGTTTCTGAGCAGGGATGGAAAAGTACAGTGTTATTGCCCAGTTTTTTTTTTTTTATATGGTACCATGGTAATACCACATAATTTTTTTCCACATAAGTACCTTGGAGTACCAAATAAATTCCATGGTACATAAATAATTCAGCACAATGGTAAATATCAAAATAAAATGGTATTGCCATTTGGCACAATCAATCTACCAGATGGCAGTACTGTAACACATTTAAGAGATGGGAAAGGTGGGCTGAGCTCATGATTTGGTAGTCTGAGTTAGGTTTATGTGGTCATCCAGATGGTTAAATGTAGTACTTTTCTCACCAGCAGGGGATGCAATGGTCTAATGTAAGGTCAATTTACACATCTGCCCGTTACAAAATCATTAAATAATTTAAAGTTGCAGTACTGATAGCAAATCTACACTGCAATTAATTAATTTCTTAGCACAAAACCAGTTAAATATGTGCTTCTAAGACTTTTTTTTTTTTTTGCAAAAGCATCCTTGCCTGAGAATTATGAGCAGAACTAAAATCACACTATGATTTTATCACAGTTTTCATTTTGTGGAGCAAAATTTATCACAGGAATTTGGTGACAACACTTTCAGCTGCTAGCCAGACGTGCTGTTAATCAAGCATCAGTGTGACAAACCTGTGACGTCAGCACAGTGATGTGCATGCTTCATGCATGCTGTGACGTCTGGCTGGAGATTCATGCATCCTCTGAGTCTCAATCCTGGCAAAAGCCATTTGTTTGCCCACAGATGCCAAAGCTGAATTTTCAGCAATCATTACTCCAGTATTCAGTGACATATGATCATTCTAATATGCTGATTTGGTGCTCAAGAAACATTTCTTATTATTATGGATGTGCAACAGTTTTGTGGAAATCGTAAAGTATTTAGTTTTTAAGCAGTATTTAAATAAAATGTTCAAAAGAACAGCATTTATTTGAATTAGTGAAAGTAACGTGTAGTCGAGTATGGTGTCCCATGCTCAGAATTTGTGCTTTGCATTTCACCCATTCAAGTGCACAACATTAAGTCGTGGTATTGAGGGTGGAATACAATCCCTGCCGGTACCGACACTCGAACCCACACCCTTTGGGTTACAAGTCCAACTCTCTAACCATTAGGCCACGACCTAACTAAAGTCTTTACACTTTTGGAAGAAGAAAAAAAAAAACTTTGAACAGATTTTTTTTCCTATGCATAGATGAGGAGAAAAAGAGGCTGAGAGTCTGCACCAGTACCAGCACTGAGACGTTGGCCAGGTATAAACACTGAAGTCTGTTTGCTATCTGGAGCTGATAGATTTCCAGGACACTGACTTAAAGTCTGAACACTCACATTATAACCCAGAATAATAATAAAAAATAAGCACTGAGGTGAGCTTCAGAGAATTTTTCACTATGCTGCGGAGCCAAGAATAATAATTGACATCATCTTGACCTCGGGACTTTCGTTCCTCACACGGTAATCTGTTAAGAAAATTTCATTTTTACGCTGGGTTTCAATCCGTCACAGTAATTCGTCATACATTGCGCTGTGGAAAATGTTTTATTAATTCCTGGAAAATCATAACTACATCTGTAGTCATACTGATATTATCAACATACAGCACCTGATCAATCAGTTTTGTTTGAATTTTTAACATTTAATTTAAAGAACTACCGTATGTAATGCATCTCTTTGGCAGGTTTATTAAACTGGAAAGTTTTGAGCTGTTAAAAAATTAAAAGCAGATTCCAAACAGTCAAAAATCTCATTAAAACATCTTTGCTGAAAATGTTTCTTAAATCAATACAAACCTGGCCACTGGCTGCACTTTCTAACAAAATAGCCCAGATGAACAGTTCTGTGGATGTTCTGTGGCTTTGTTGTATTTTCAGTATTTGCATGTTTGCATGAATATTCAAATCTTTTCAAGAATTGCCCATCATTATTTTTTGGATCATGATTATGACATCCTAACAAACTGTTATGACTGGAACATGTAGAGTCGACAGTCCAAACAAGGCCAAAACAAGGCCATTTGCTTTAGCCAAAGATCTTTATCAGCCCTCATGCTGTCGAAATCATTAACAAAGAGAAACAGCTACATCCTGGCAGGTTTAGCTGAAGCAAGAGATTTGAGGGGAATCTTTGTTTTATTAGACAATATAGTTTGTTCACAATTTATGTTTAGATAATTCAAGAGAGAAAGAAATGCCTTTTGACTCTGAAACGATAATGAATACATTTAATAATAAATACATTTATAATGGAAAATATTGCCTAAATACATTTTTATTCTGGGAGTATTAACTTTGCTGGAAAAAGGGCCGTGAGAGACCATGGATGTGATTTCTGTACCAATTGTTTATGCCTTACTCACTGCAGAGAAAGTATTACATCAGAGTAACAAGCTAAACCACTTTGTTTGCGGTAGCAATCATAGCAACAATTCAGTACTCATATACTGGTCTCAAGATGATTCCCCTCGAAGTTCCTTGAGATCTCAAACTAAACTTGTAATCCTTCAAGAGTGGATATGAAGATTAATTAGTTTTCTTCGCGTACAAAAAAATATTCTCGAGGCTTCATAGTTACGGTTGAACCACTTATGGCAGATGGACTATTCTGACGATGTCTTTCATACTTTTCTGGACCTTGACAGTGTAATTTACTTGGCAGTCAATTGGACAGTCACAAGCCTCCCGGTTTTCATCCAAAATATCTTAAATTGTGTTCCGAGGACGAACAAAGCTTTTAGGGGTTTGGAACGACATGGGGATAAGTGATTAATGACAAAATTTTCATTTTGGGGTGGAGTATCCCTTTAAAAATAAAGGTTCTTTATTTTTCAATGAAGAGCCTCATGTATGGAACATTTTCCATTCCACAAAAGGTTCTATTTAGTGGAAAATCATTCTTTAGATTTTTAAAATGTTTTCTACATGATTTTCCATTAAATCTCTTACCTCAAATCTGCAGACTGGTTCTGACTTTCGTCAACTAGCGTCAACTTGTTTGGACTGTAAATCGGGGAAAATCAGGGCAAAAATCATGTAATGTATTCCAGCCACAAAAAAAAAAGGTTTTGAACTGATTACTGAATGGAACGGAAAATGGTTATTCTATGGCATCACTGTGAAAACACCCTTTAACAATCTTTATTTTTAAGAGTACACATGAGCACCAGTGTTTTTTGCTGCTTCTGCAATTAATATAAGGTGCTGACTGTATCTTTGCAATAAAATTGTATTTAATCTTATTTAATTAAACATTTTATTAGAATTTCTATCTTTCTTTGTCTGTTTTTATGTTTATTTTTATTCTATTTTTATTTTACTCGGCACCTTGCTTTGATCAGCTGCAGACAGAGCAGGAAAGAGTTAACGTCTCAAGGAGGAAGAAACTATGCTTTCTTTGGTCCCACCCTCTTTCTTGAGCGTGATCTCACAGTAAGGCGAGCTCCAGCCGTCTGGCAGCAGTGGGCCAAAGAGTCTAGCTAAAATATGGCACAGACTCTCCTACGTGAGTCCAGCTACCACACAGAAGCAGAGTAAGACAGAAGCCTGAGGTACCTTCACTCACAGGTTCATCTTTGAGGTGTCTACGTGAGAAGTTAGACTGGAGTTGACCGAGTAGAAGATCCATGTGTAAATGTCACTGGAGCATCCCTTAAATTTGCACACATGCTTGCAGAGTGATGGGTTTGGACGAGGCCCATCAACTCAAGCTCACATCTCTGTTCACTCGCAGAAGTGAACTGATGGATCGCTAGAAGAGAACAGTGGATATCATGCTTTGCTTTTTCTCATTTTCCTTCAGAGTTTAATGTAATAATTAAACAGAGGCAATGAGGAGTCATTTTGATCCACAAAAAATGTTTACCTAAAAAGAGTGAAAAGAAAGTTTGTGTGAAGGAATTACATGAGAGACATCACCGGATAAGTGTGCCGGCAAGATGAGCGTGCCGGCAAACTGTGGATTCTCTTTCTCAGCTGATCGGGCATTGAAGCCACGGAACTGGAATTTGTATGGATCTCCATGTGCCGTCAACAGACCCATCGACATTGTCCAGAAACGCAGGCGGTAATAAGCTTTGATGATTTATATATGTGATTCTACATGTCAGCATTACTGACAAATATAGTGGGGTCCAAAAGTCTGAGACCATTTGTGAAAAAGCTTATATAAATGTAACTTTTCGTTGCAGATTATTTAAACGGCTTAAAAATTTGAGTGAAAAATGGATTTAAATTGAACATTCACTTTAAAATGTCTCTCTTTTACTTTAATGGCAGTAGCACTCGAGCTGCATGAACTCCATAAGTTTGTGTCAGTGATGATCATGTTTAATTTTCATAGATCCAAAGAGCATCTTGAGCAACAGCTGACTGTCTGTACAAAGTTGCATGATTAATGACACAAGTGACTTATTTGATTAAAATAAATACAATTTGAATAGAATAAAAGTCTTATTATAATATATACCTATAATATTTAAACATTTCATGTTTTTTTTTTCTTTTTCTTTTTTTTTAATTGATGGAAAAACTAAAATCCAGTGTATTTCCAGGTTTAAATTCGATCTTGAATCCCAGATTTTCAAAGTGGACTTTTAGACCTCACTATATATTTCAAAACACTTCAATCTAAGGCCATTGAAAATCAAAATATGTGCAGTTGTATTGTGCGAATGTATTATATTGATAATTTGATGTCTTTTTTTCTTTACACCTGGTGTTATGTGGTTTGGCTGTATAAATCTACTATGTCCAAGGAATAACCTGTTGATATGCTCAGCAACTCTTTTCAGACTGCATGCCTCTGACAAGATCTAGTAGTTCTCTACTGTCTGATGGCAGTAAAGCACTATGATAAACGAGCAGTTATTCCTCCAGGGTTTTGCATTACTCTGTGTGTGTGCAATCAGTGATCATGAGTATTTTCTGCTTTTGCATTTATTTGATCATAGTCTGGAAATCAGTTCATCTGTAACTGTTCTACCAAAGGCCAAACAGCCCTGCTTACTGTTTCACTGAGAACATCCAGTATTTAACACCTCTGATTCACCTGAAATCATGATGACGTCATGATAAATGTAAATATTTTTTTTCTTTCATATTTTATTTATTAACCAATAGCATTAAGAAATGCGAAAATAAATATGCGATAATAAAACAAAATAGTTGCCCCCTTGTAAATAAGTGGAATAAGTATATACATTTTTTTTCTTAATCGGTAATAGTACCAGGACTATAAATTTCTATTGTTACAGAAGTTGAAACTGAAGCATATTTCCTGCAGCATTAGTGCTACCAAAGGGATTTGCAAACATAATGACTGTTTTCACACAGGTTTCCTGAATGCTTCCCTATTTGCCTTTGGTCAGACTAACAAAACATCCCTGAACTCACAACATTGGTTAAGCCAGTGTTACTGTCAAAAGATGACCAAACAAACACCAATGTTTTGGTAGCACAGAGTGTTGACACTTTGCATGCTTTATAATTGCTTTTTCATATTGATTTTAACACTGAAAAAAATGGCACACTTTAAAGCAGCGGCAGCGAGAAGTGGTTGCATGTAGGTTTGCTCAGTTGCACACCAGTTATTGTTATTCGCATAAAAAATATTTTCAGATAGAGCCCAAAGTGAAGAAATGAAGGTTGCTGCGAATGTCTGCCAGGAGCATTTTCTTGAATATTGGATGTGGAAAAAGGCCAACATATCGTATTTTTTTTCATGGCCATCTACAGAAAAATCTTTCATTTCATGTGCCATGTCTTAGTAGAGTAGTAATATTATTGGGAAGTATGGGATTTATGAAATACAGAGGAAATCTGCTTTAGTCAGAGGGGTTTTGATTTAAAGAGAACCATGAAGCCTCTGTCCTCCCACAACATCAGCAAGGCTGTGTAGACCAAGCCAGAGACAACAACACTCCTTTCGGACACACACACACACACACACACACACACACACGTATTGCACTCGAATAGTCATCAGTGTCAGTGCTGACAGCAGGATTACAGATAACAAAACACACTTTTCCATTTATTTCCACCATTTATTTTCTTAGGCCATATCTTGCTTTATCAGATAAAGCAAAGGACATTTAGGAATTAGAGACTTGGATGAGAAATAAGACTTTTATTACAACTGATTATTTTAATGGAAAATTGAGGGAGCATATTACTAAGGTGCTGTATATTGTGCAATGCAAAGGCTAGTGTTGAAATATTGATTCAGGTTTTTAGAACACAACCTTGGTCAGTCTACAGCCATTCATTTGCAAGATATACTTTGGCTTTATGTATCACAGTTTGACTTTATATTTGACTTTATATTGTGCAGTGTGACTTTAAATCTCATATTACGTGTATACAAATTATATATATATCTTAAAGTTTCATAAATGAGTGACTGTTTTTCATAAGTGTGACTATTTCTTACAAATTCATCTTTATATCTCAAGATTGTGACATACTTTTTCTCACAATGTGAATTTCAAATCTCACAAGTCATATTTGTGACTTTTAATTCTTATCATTTTGACTTTGTATCTCACTTTATATCTTGGAGTGTGAATTTAAATAGCACAATTTATCTTCACAACTTTTAGATATACCAATTAGAATTTATATCTCAAAATGAAAGAGTGACTGTTTTTCCATAATTGTGACTTTATTTCGCATAATTGTATCTTTATGTCTTACAATTGTTACTGCCTTATTTTAAACTTAATCTCACAATTACTATTTTCATTTTTTTACTTTGAGGGAGAAAGGGACTTTTAAACTTAGGAGATTTGTCAAGCTCTGCTTTAAATGAACACATGTGTAAACATTTCAAGCCTAATAATCACATTAGATATCAGTTTATTACATTGCTGTTTGTAAAACTGATCGTTAGAATCATTAAAAGATCAAAGTTCAACTAAAACATGAGATGACCAATAGCAAAAAGCCCCTAATGTGTGAATTTATCACTCAGTAAGGCATTGCATGTACAGGCATCTGTCTCTTCTTGTAATTTCTTCTTGTGTAGATTGTCGGGATCTGTAAACCATTTGTCAACTGTTCAACATATTTTCTAGAGCCTCATGTCCAGAAAAATGATTTATGGGAATTAGCAGATTATATTCACTAGAGGCTAGGAGTGCCACGTCTTCTGCTGTTAAATGTTAGCGGCGAGGTTAAGGCAACAATACTAAACACGAAACAGTCTGTTTGGAGCACCTTAGGGTTATTATCTAAGCACTTGGCCTTGTGTTGCTAAATTGTGTGACCTGACAGAATATTGTTCTGTAATGAATATGTTGAACAGTGTTAGTGTTTTCTTAATCTTTGTTAGAGAGGTTTGCTGTAAAGCATTGCTTGAGAATATTCATTTGTCTCCCTCTTGGCCGATGTCTTGGCGGTGTTAGATTGCAATCGTCTGAACATCTGCAGCTCATTCTTCTTCTTCTTCTTCTTTTTTTTAAGTGAAATGTGTCACATGGTATTACTTTTACCCCCATGAGCTACAGCTATTTTCAGTTTAAGTTGAGCTTAAAACGATGCTATAAACACATGGGGTCATATAGCTCTTAGTGTTTGTATGTACGCAGTATTACCTGTAGATACCTATGAATCCTGCCGCAATCAAGTGATTTTAGTGCATCTCCAAAGCTATATCAGATCTCTTTTCTCCATAGCATGTAGGGCTGCACAATTATGACAAAAATCATAATTGCCGATTATTCCCTTGAAATTGTAATTGCGATTATTAATTACGATTATCACAATTTACTTTGAAAGATGTTTATACCATTGTTTGATGCAAGTGCATGCCGTATTTTTATATGAAAATAAACAAGCTGAAAACTTTTAGTGCTTTTCTATAGTATTAAGCCTCAAATGTCAACTATACATCGGATTGGTTTCTTCTTTAAATTAGGCCTATAAAAAAAGTAAAAATATGAATGGTATTATAATGTTATACTAAAACTAAAACAATGGGAAAACCCTTAAGAGAACATCTTAAGCGTGCAGAATAACCTAAGTGGACTTTGAACGATTAATTGCCGCTTTGAACGATTATGTAATTGTGGCATCCATAATTGAAATCGCGATTAGAAATTCGATTAATTGTGCAGCCCTAATAGCATGGCTAATTTTGGTTAGTTTTCCCTTCACGTTAGATTACTTTCATAATGTATGTTTTCTTATGGTCACAAAGTGATGGTAGGATAACAGACTGAGCTCTGAGAGACCCTCTGCTGTGTTCAAAATACTCAGTTACAGACCTTGCATGGAAAATCTGATGCACTTCGTTAAATCTGTTTGTAGTGATGGTCTGTGCATGAGCTAACATGTATATTTTCCGCTTTTAAGATCTCATATAAAAATCCCAGTTCTTATTGTTTATTATTTCTTTTTTTATCATTTTTTAAAAATGTTTTTGCAGCTTAACGTAAAATAAAATAAAGCTTTATTTTTGTTTTAAATAAATGCTTATTTGTAATTCTAGTTAAGGCACTTTTTTGGTAAGCTATATATGAGTTGTATTTTAATGTTAGTGTTTAGTGTTGATTTACAGATATAGTGGGGTACACACAAAAGTGTGCTTCATGTGGGAGCATAAGTATTTAGTTTTCGTTTGTAATATTAGTCATAAATACACTACAGTTCAAAAGTTTGGGGTCAGTAAAAATAAATAAATAAAAATTAGTACTTTTATTCTGAAAGGAATCTTTAGATTCTTCATTCTTTAGAACTTTATATTCATGAAAGAATCCTTAAAAAGATGTATCACAGTTATGTAAGATGTATCAATGTTAAGCAGGACAACTGTTTTCAGCATTGATGATAATGAGAAATGTTTCTTGAGCAGCTAATCAGCATATTAGAATGATTTCTGAAGGGTCATATGTGACACTGAAGACTGGAGTAATGATGCTGAAAATTCAGCTTGGCATCACAAGAATAGATTACATTTTAAAACAGAAAACAGTTATTTTAGATTGTTATAATATTTCAAAATAAGACTGATTTACTGTATTTTTGAGCAGATGAGTGCAGCATTGGTGAGCATTAAAAGTCGTCTTTTAAAGTTTAAAACTCACTGACCCCATAATACTTTTGAATAGTACACTCTAAAAAAAATGCTGGGTTGTTTCAACCCAACTTTTGGGTTAAAAATGTAATGTAAAAATTTAACCCAACAGTCGGGTTAGTCCATATTTGACCCAAAGTTGGTGGCCTTGTGTTGCTAAATTGTGTGACCTGACAGAATATTGTTCTGTAATGAATATGTTGAACAGTGTTAGTGTTTTCTTAATCTTTGTTAGAGAGGTTTGCTGTAAAGCATTGCTTGAGAATATTCATTTGTCTCCCTCTTGGCCGATGTCTTGGCGGTGTTAGATTGCAATCGTCTGAACATCTGCAGCTCATTCTTCTTCTTCTTCTTCTTTTTTTTAAGTGAAATGTGTCACATGGTATTACTTTTACCCCCATGAGCTACAGCTATTTTCAGTTTAAGTTGAGCTTAAAACGATGCTATAAACACATGGGGTCATATAGCTCTTAGTGTTTGTATGTACGCAGTATTACCTGTAGATACCTATGAATCCTGCCGCAATCAAGTGATTTTAGTGCATCTCCAAAGCTATATCAGATCTCTTTTCTCCATAGCATGTAGGGCTGCACAATTATGACAAAAATCATAATTGCCGATTATTCCCTTGAAATTGTAATTGCGATTATTAATTACGATTATCACAATTTACTTTGAAAGATGTTTATACCATTGTTTGATGCAAGTGCATGCCGTATTTTTATATGAAAATAAACAAGCTGAAAACTTTTAGTGCTTTTCTATAGTATTAAGCCTCAAATGTCAACTATACATCGGATTGGTTTCTTCTTTAAATTAGGCCTATAAAAAAAGTAAAAATATGAATGGTATTATAATGTTATACTAAAACTAAAACAATGGGAAAACCCTTAAGAGAACATCTTAAGCGTGCAGAATAACCTAAGTGGACTTTGAACGATTAATTGCCGCTTTGAACGATTATGTAATTGTGGCATCCATAATTGAAATCGCGATTAGAAATTCGATTAATTGTGCAGCCCTAATAGCATGGCTAATTTTGGTTAGTTTTCCCTTCACGTTAGATTACTTTCATAATGTATGTTTTCTTATGGTCACAAAGTGATGGTAGGATAACAGACTGAGCTCTGAGAGACCCTCTGCTGTGTTCAAAATACTCAGTTACAGACCTTGCATGGAAAATCTGATGCACTTCGTTAAATCTGTTTGTAGTGATGGTCTGTGCATGAGCTAACATGTATATTTTCCGCTTTTAAGATCTCATATAAAAATCCCAGTTCTTATTGTTTATTATTTCTTTTTTTATCATTTTTTAAAAATGTTTTTGCAGCTTAACGTAAAATAAAATAAAGCTTTATTTTTGTTTTAAATAAATGCTTATTTGTAATTCTAGTTAAGGCACTTTTTTGGTAAGCTATATATGAGTTGTATTTTAATGTTAGTGTTTAGTGTTGATTTACAGATATAGTGGGGTACACACAAAAGTGTGCTTCATGTGGGAGCATAAGTATTTAGTTTTCGTTTGTAATATTAGTCATAAATACACTACAGTTCAAAAGTTTGGGGTCAGTAAAAATAAATAAATAAAAATTAGTACTTTTATTCTGAAAGGAATCTTTAGATTCTTCATTCTTTAGAACTTTATATTCATGAAAGAATCCTTAAAAAGATGTATCACAGTTATGTAAGATGTATCAATGTTAAGCAGGACAACTGTTTTCAGCATTGATGATAATGAGAAATGTTTCTTGAGCAGCTAATCAGCATATTAGAATGATTTCTGAAGGGTCATATGTGACACTGAAGACTGGCGTAATGATGCTGAAAATTCAGCTTTGCATCACAAGAATAGATTACATTTTAAAACAGAAAACAGTTATTTTAGATTGTTATAATATTTCAAAATAAGACTGATTTACTGTATTTTTGAGCAGATGAGTGCAGCATTGGTGAGCATTAAAAGTCGTCTTTTAAAGTTTAAAACTCACTGACCCCATAATACTTTTGAATAGTACACTCTAAAAAAAATGCTGGGTTGTTTCAACCCAACTTTTGGGTTAAAAATGTAATGTAAAAATTTAACCCAACAGTCGGGTTAGTCCATATTTGACCCAAAGTTGGGTTGAAACAACCCAGCATTTTTAGAGTGTAGTGTGATTTTTTGCTGAGTCCACTTGACTAAATTAGGATACACAATAAAGTAAATATTAAGGTTTTAATCACAAAAATGTACTTATTACATATTTTTACAGTGCAGACATTTAATTTTATTGCAGTAACAACAAGGAATTAACAGGGCTGAATGTGTCCACATAACTAACTGTAATAAAGGTAGTTTTCAAAAGTACACCATCAGGGTTGTCAAAGTTCAAAGAAAAAATGGCCTTTAATTCCTGTTAATGCAATTGCAAAAAATTGTTTTTGATGTGATGCACTCTTTTCTGTATCTATTAGCATAGATTAAAGTCGCCACCAGGTTGCTGTTACAAGAAAATGTATGTGGAAATATCAGTGTAATGCGCCTTCAAACGTCTATGACTTAATTCTGGCTAACCCCCACTCGTGCTTTAAAATGTCAGTCTAAATCAGAGACAAACCGAGCTTATTTTTAATCTTGACCATAAATGTTCAGTGGAAAGCTGAGATCACGGCACTGCCCCCCTTCCTTTCCCTCTCCCTCTCTTTCTCTATGCACCCTATTGTGCCTCAGAAATCTTTATAAAATCTCTGCAGCTCTTACCGGTATGGATGTGCTCCACATTTTATGTGCACAATTAGGAAAAGGCAACATGCACAGAAACGGTGATTAAACAATCGAGGACACATCCTCTGCCCGCAGTGTCTACGCACGAGTATGTGACCTGCTGGATGACCCTGTAATTAGCAGCCTCATCAGATTGGTAACGTCTCCCGTTGTGCTTCTGTGAGACTTCAATCTCAACATGAAGTATCAAGAAGGGTCTTTTTAAAACTCAAATGCATGCTCACTTGTGGTTAAAGGGGGTCATATGATGCTGCTAAAAAGAACATTATTTTGTCTATTTGGTGTAATGAAATGTGTTTATGCGGTTTAAGGTTAAAAAAACACATTATTTTCCACATACTGTACATTATTGTTTCTCCTCTATTCCCCTCCTTTCGCATTGATTTTTACGAAGCTCATCGGTCATTGTGACCTTGGAGTGTGCATTGTGATTGGCCGAATACCTCCAGCGTGTGACGTAAATGTTACGCCCCTTACCATACTGTGATGCCTTGTCTGGCCGGAGCGTAACATAAGACCATGTCTGCATTTGTGATCGGAGAAATGACAAACAACAAGCGCTACTCTACACTGCCCAAAAAACTCGCGTTTGAATCATCAGTGGCAAATTCTTTAAATATAAAAAACGTACTTACAGTCTGTGAGTCAGAACAGCCGGCATTGTAGTCTACTCTCCCAGGATCAGGAAACAGTCCTCCATAAAATGTGCTGCACACATCTGAATATTTGGGTTGAAGTGCTCTGGAACAGTGTTGTAAATACAACTTAACCACTGATTTCTGGTCGTGTCCTCTTTTGGAAGGCCAAACAAAGTAGTTTCACTTTCACAACGAAACAGCGTCACACACCGCGACCTTGAGTGAGCGGAGGCCGGCTTGAGTGAGCAGAGACGGGCGGGCAGGCTTGAGAACGGTGCGGCCGGCGGATTCGACGAAGGAGCGTCCGGCGGGCTTGCGGCAACCATATATGACGACCCCAGGCTGGACTCCGCTTCGTCCATGGTGAAAGGCGATCCACAGTGCGAAGTTGATGTATTTCCTCAGCGACCAGCACGGATCAGCTCTAGGCATGACGAAGCCATATCGTCCTCTTTTGGAAGGCCATCCATAGTTTCGCTTTCACAACGAAACACAGCGTCTTCACGACATGGCGGCGGCAACAACAATACTACAGCGAGAATAAAAGTTATGCCTTCTTTCTTTGCATGAACATTTGGGCGGCGTTATGCAAATCTTCCCACATCGTGACGTAGACATGTGGGGGCATGTTAGAACGAGCCGTTTTAGGTAGGCGTGGTCGACTCAACTTTTATAAACAATATCTCTTTGGATTTGAGACTTTAGTCTTTGCAACTTTGCAGATCTTCTTTATGCACCAAGAGAACACTCCAAAGAGAACGGAAAAATTGAAATCCCATCATATGACCCCTTTAACTGTGCTTTTAATCTCTCTTCGGCCCTTAAAATTATTCAAGTTTTGGTGCAACATAATAACCATTTTATTTGTAACAGCTGTCTTCCGAATCTCCTGTGGTATGTTCACGGATGTCCGGGCCCCTGGGTGTTCATTGACGTCATGTGACGTTGTGTTCCTCTTAAATGTCATTTTTTCTTGTTGATTAGAAACAATGGCGAAAGGAACAGGATGAACAGCCTTCTGGCTGCGTCCCAGTGGACTGGTTATTCAACTAAGAGACTAAATGACTACATGAGATTCATATAAACGTATGGCTCCACCTTCTTCTTTTCTTTACATAAAATGCTGCTTGAAAGCATATAAACATACATGCCTCAATGTGGGGCCTTTTCATAAGATGTTTTGAGTGTAGGTTAGTGATTGTGCATTACGTGGACTGTGATGGGACATGCCGGGCTGGTACAGCCCTGTAATGTGCCCCGGTTAGGACTGACATAGCACCAGTGTCTTATGACGCATGCTGGGTGTCAAGTGTTTAGAGACTGACAGTCGACAGGCAGCATATCATACGGCTGCAGGGGATTTAGTATCAGCTCTCTTACTCCTCACACTGGAGGTGTTCTTGAAATGTCTGAAGGTTTCTGCTTGAAGCCTTTGTAGCGAGTTGGTTTCCACTAGAATCAGTTTCATCCTGTTCCTGGAGGTAGTGATGCTGAAAACATACAGGTGCATCTCAATAAATTAGAATGTCGTGGAAAATAAAAAAAAAAACTGTGCACATGTAGTTTAATTCTCAATGCTTTGTTTATGTACAGTAAAGCTCTGGAATGCACAAGATGCTAAATCCAACATCCTGAACCCAAAAATCTCCCAAATTTCTTGCATTTTATAGTTGTTTGACACTTCAGTACAGTTGTTTACAGACTGGTCATTGATGCTTGTATTGGTTAATCATTATATTATTATTATCACCTATAACCAACTCTTGTTTTAACATTTGTTTATTTTATTTTTATGTTTGTTTGTTTGTTATATAGCATAAGAACAGAGTACAAGCATATTTCCTTATTTATTTATTTATCACAATTTTATTTATGTATTTATTTAAGCATCATCAAGTTGAGTTGGCTATTAGTCATCATTGTATTTATTTATTTAATCATTATCAAGTTGAGTTGGTTATAGTCAATATTCGCTTGTACTCTGTAATTATACTATATATACTATCATCATGCTTTGACTGAAAAAGGCCACCTTCACACATGCTTATTTTACCATGAGCCACAGGAGGCATCCTATTCCCATTTTCCCACAGCACTACAAGCACAAAGACTGCTCACAAGGACCAGTTCATCTCACTGGTGGGACTGACCACTATTCAGTGATGCAGTTGTCGTAACAGTGTAAAGAAAGCCTGTTAAAGGAATAGTTGAAAATAAAAATAAAACCGTATACTTTGAGCTTTATAAAGAAGTATCTGTATTTTTCACATCAGATTCACATATTGAAGCCAAAAGAACTACAAACAATGTGAATGGCAAGTGAACATGACTGTTTTGCACAAAGGATTGTTTGAATTCAAAAATTTTTTTGCTAAAGACAAAACTGTGATACAATCATATCTTATGCACCTACATTTATTGTATGTTAGTAAGAGAATAGTAATAATACTAAGAGAACTCAGGCATTTGAATTGATTAATGCACTTAATAAATGGACTGATATTCCTGTATGTACAATGCACTGATGTATTTTCCACATGCAGTACAAAAACAGCATTAAATACAACTTCACCAAGTGAAGAAATTCCCACATTCCCTTTTGACGGAGGATGTCTTAAAATGGCAACATCGAAATGTGTGGGTGGATAGATGTGTGGGCTAAAAATAGTACAGCAGAAATCGCCATAAATATTCATGAATGGGGGAAGAATGTGAGGCTACCTGCAGCTCTAAATATAGCGCTTCCGCTCGGATCCCTCGCACAGAGACGGGCTATTTATAGCAGCAGCTCTGCAGAAGCGCCTCGCTCTGACTGTGCACTGGGACCCATAGGAGACACAACATTAAAGATGAGGGACGGAAGCAGAAACCAAGTGAAAGCGACAGCCTCTGCCCCAAGCACAGGTATTTTTAGAGATGGATACGGTGTCCCCTCACACCAGAGCGTACAGTAGTGTGACTTAAAGATATGCGCCATGTATTTGTTTTCGTCCATTCAGAAGAATGCTGCTCTCTCTCTCTTTCTCTGTCTATATGTCTCTTGCTTCTGTATGCGGTCATATGAATGGGATGCACTGGGTCGATTATGTAATACAATGTTAGAGACGTCCGACTTGTCCTCGTGTGACATGCGGACATGCGATAGAGCTGGAGATTGTACTTATTTTAGCTGGACGAGCACTATATCTTTCAAACTCACATGCATTTTACAGGGTGGTTTGCACGTGTTCTAGATTCGAAGTTTTCAAATTGTAGTCCAGGGAGAAGTTCAGAAAAAATGGTGTAAAATTATATAATATTAATAATAATTAATAGTATTTTTAACCATTAAAGTGCATTTAATATAATAATTATTATATTAAATGCACTTTAATGGTTAAAAATACTATTAATTATTATTAATATTATATAATTTTACACCATTTTTTCTGAACTTCTCCCTGGACTACAATTTGAAAACTTCGAATCTAGAACACGTGCAAACCACCCTGTAAAATGCATGTGAGTTTGAAAGATATAGTGCTCGTCCAGCTAAAATAAGTACAATCTCCAGCTCTATCGCATGTCCGCATGTCACACGAGGACAAGTCGGACGTCTCTAACATTGTATTACATAATCGACCCAGTGCATCCCATTCATATGACCGCATACAGAAGCAAGAGACATATAGACAGAGAAAGAGAGAGAGAGCAGCATTCTTCTGAATGGACGAAAACAAATACATGGCGCATATCTTTAAGTCACACTACTGTACGCTCTGGTGTGAGGGGAACCATGAGCCACAGGAGGCATCCTATTCCCATTTTCCCACAGCACTACAAGCACAAAGACTGCTCACAAGGACCAGTTCATCTCACTGGTGGGACTGACCACTATTCAGTGATGCAGTTGTCGTAACAGTGTAAAGAAAGCCTGTTAAAGAAATAGTTGAAAATAAAAATAAAACCGTATACTTTGAGCTTTATAAAGAAGTATCTGTATTTTTCACATCAGATTCACATATTGAAGCCAAAAGAACTACAAACAATGTGAATGGCAAGTGAACATGACTGTTTTGCACAAAGGATTGTTTGAATTCAATTTTTTTTTTGCTAAAGACAAAACTGTGATACAATCATATCTTATGCACCTACATTTATTGTATGTTAGTAAGAGAATAGTAATAATACTAAGAGAACTCAGGCATTTGAATTGATTAATGCACTTAATAAATGGACTGATATTCCTGTATGTACAATGCACTGATGTATTTTCCACATGCAGTACAAAAACAGCATTAAATACAACTTCACCAAGTGAAGAAATTCCCACATTCCCTTTTGACGGAGGATGTCTTAAAATGGCAACATCGAAATGTGTGGGTGGATAGATGTGTGGGCTAAAAATAGTACAGCAGAAATCGCCATAAATATTCATGAATGGGGGAAGAATGTGAGGCTACCTGCAGCTCTAAATATAGCGCTTCCGCTCGGATCCCTCGCACAGAGACGGGCTATTTATAGCAGCAGCTCTGCAGAAGCGCCTCGCTCTGACTGTGCACTGGGACCCATAGGAGACACAACATTAAAGATGAGGGACGGAAGCAGAAACCAAGTGAAAGCGACAGCCTCTGCCCCAAGCACAGGTATTTTTAGAGATGGATACGGTGTCCCCTCACACCAGAGCGTACAGTAGTGTGACTTAAAGATATGCGCCATGTATTTGTTTTCGTCCATTCAGAAGAATGCTGCTCTCTCTCTCTTTCTCTGTCTATATGTCTCTTGCTTCTGTATGCGGTCATATGAATGGGATGCACTGGGTCGATTATGTAATACAATGTTAGAGACGTCCGACTTGTCCTCGTGTGACATGCGGACATGCGATAGAGCTGGAGATTGTACTTATTTTAGCTGGACGAGCACTATATCTTTCAAACTCACATGCATTTTACAGGGTGGTTTGCACGTGTTCTAGATTCGAAGTTTTCAAATTGTAGTCCAGGGAGAAGTTCAGAAAAAATGGTGTAAAATTATATAATATTAATAATAATTAATAGTATTTTTAACCATTAAAGTGCATTTAATATAATAATTATTATTATCATTATTGTTATTGAAAACAATTTCTTATAAATAGTTAATTATTAAATTATATATATATATATATGTACACACACAACACATATTTGTGGGGTGGGTGTGAAATATATTTCAAATTTGGCAAATTTATACATTTATTCTAATTGTAATTAATATTATATTTTAATAGACACTGATACATATGAAATATTTAGTATTTATTTTTAATAATAATTACTATTATTATTATGAATATATACTATTATATTAATATATATGAATTATATTACATTATAATTCTAATCAATATATTAACTATTTATTATATATTTATAAGAAATATTAAAGCCATTTTCTAGATGACCTGATATTATGTTCAAAGCACCTTTTAGAAATATTTAATATGCTCAAATGCTACGATCATGCAGATAAGAAGGTTAATAAAGCCTAATGCATGATAAACATAAACATAAAAAATAAAAACCTGAATATATGGTACATTTGGTCATAATTGAACTTGAGCAACATGAACTGCAGTATTACGTGTTGAACTAGAAAACAGAGGCTATAAATAGTGTTGTTTCCTTTATTGTATTATTGTTATTAATTTATGCAGTGCATTTCCTGCTCTCCCAAATATAGAAAACAATTGTCCATTGACTTGCAATGTTTTTCCACTCCTTCACGTTAACCTAATAACACACTGTTGATGAATACATTAGCAGTGGATCATTATCAAACAGACAGCGCATCAGAGGCAGGACTATTGATTCATATAATCACCAGATATTGTGTGATTCAATTCTGTGCCAGTTTGATTGGGAATTGACTTTACCTGAGGAGGATATTTTTAGGCTTCTCACATGCTTCCACGTCAATGAGCCGAGGCTATTTTTAACTTAGCATGCCTGCATCACATTGACCTTGAAAAACGCAGCTCATTCAGAGCTTTGCTGCCTCTGTGTCTCAGGAGGTCTTACCCACTCCACAAAACCTGAATCTGTCACTGAGATGGACAGTTTTACTGCACTCAGACTAGCTTAGAGGAGGATGACATCTCAAATGCATTTCTCTCATTCACCATGACAGACTTATTAGATATCTGTGTATGGAATAAGGTTGAAAGCAGTAGCTGTTTTGTCATTCTGTTGCGCTGTATACCGTGGCATTTAAAGGGATACTCCACTCAAAATGTGAAATTCTGTTATTATTTACTGACCCTTTATTCTGCAGGATGCAAAAGAATATGTTTGAAGAATGCTGGAACCCTTTCATCCTTTATCCACATTAGAGTCCACATTGAAAATATTGGATTAAAAACATGTACTTTATAGATAGAAAGTTTTCTATTTTAAAAATAAAATATATATTTAAAAATGTTTGTTATGATATAACATAACTGAAAAATATTAAATATTCTACTTGATTTCTAGGTTACAATACTATGTATATTTATGACATCGATCATGTGATTTAAATCATTTAAAGGGATAGTGATATATTATAGCAAAAATTTAGCCACCTCTTCAAGAGCGCTTTAAGAGTTTTATTGGTTATCATCTATAACATGAACATATTTTTAGTTTATCAGTATCATCCAGAATTTTAGTATTGGTGTACTCCTATTGGATAACATAATAGTCAGGTTTTACAAAAACTTGTGGAGTTCATGCAGTTTTGAGTGCACTCAACTTGTTATGATATATTATAATGTCATGTAAAAACTGTATTAAATTTAAAAAATAGTTTTGTTCACTAGTGGTCCCCACTTTATGTAAAGGTGTCACTTTTTCTTGAGTGATGTAGTGTTAGAGCTGCTGGCTTGGTATTAGTGAGGCACTGAAACATAATCCAGAGTTTGGAGTCATGCAGATCACAGAGACTGATATACTGTATGTCTAGCTCTGTCATATTAACCCGCAACGCTAGTGCTTACGTCTAGATTGATGCAGGAAGAGAGTATCTCGCTGTGCGTTTGTGTGTAACCATTTTTATCAAGGTCTCAGTGACCTTCTGCACTAGTTCAGGTCATTGACACAGGGTGTGCACTGCACATATAGAGACGCTGGGTACAGTTTATCTCATAGAATTGTCAAAAAAAAAATCATCCTAATAAAGTATCCAGGTGAATTGTATGAACCCTTTCTTTTTGTTTTTCTTTCCTCAGTTTTGATGTTGACAATGGGCTGTCGGTGGGCCGCAGTCCTCTGGAGTCCCAGGCCAGTCCAGGCTCCGGCCTTGTGCTGCAGGCCAATTTCCCTCACAGTCAGCGGCGGGAGTCCTTCCTGTATCGCTCCGATTCTGACTTTGACCTTTCACCCAAGGCCATGTCCCGAAACTCATCCACGGCCAGCGAGCTGTGAGTATCACTTGTGTCATTCATTATCCCCTAATATCACTCAGGAAATGTCAGGACTCTACATACTAAATGCATTTATGATGGCTTTTAATTCTTTAAATAATTTTTTTTTAAATAACAATTTTTTAAAATATATGTTATTTTTAATTTACACTACCTTTCAGAAGATTTGTTGAAAGATTTTTAAAAAATATTTTTTTAATATACATTTATTCAACAAGGCTCCATTACACCGATAAAAATACATTTATAAATGCCAGAAAAGATTTTTATAATGTTACAAAATAATAAAATAAAAATAAATAAATTTCAAATAAATGGTGTTCTTTTGAACTTCATCAAAGTATCCTGAACAAAATGTGTATTGCCATTTTCACAAAAATATTAAGCAGCACAACTGTTTTCAACATTGATAATAATAAGAAATGTTTTTTGAGCACCAAATCAGCATATTAGAATGATTTCTGAAGGATCATGTGACACTGAAGACTGGAGTAATGGTGCTGAAAATTCAGTTTTGCCATCACAGGAATAAATTACATTTTAAAAATTAATATGATGGAAAACTGTTATTTTATATTGTAATACTATTTCACATTATTACTGTTTTACTGTGTTTTTGATCACATAAATGCAGCCTTGCTGAGCATTAAGAGGCATAAAAAACATCCTACCGGCCCCAAATTTTTGAATGGTCACCAGTCTCAACCAGAAAAAAAAAAAGTAGTTTTCATGTGCATGTTGTTTGAGTCACGTGTTACAAGCTACACAAGTGTGTACTTGAGCTACAGTGTTTTGTGGCTGGAAGAGTTCTGTTAATTGGGACTGTAAATGTTTGCCTCATAACAGATGTGGCTTACTCCAGCTGGTTGATTATGTTTGAAACAAAGTTCTCCCAAGACACACTTTTTTAATAGTGTATTACATCAAATCATATTGCTCGGTCATTTTGGAAAATCCAAGGCGCTGGTTAAAAACTCCTTATTATTACCACTTCCAGCTGTTCTTTCCATCTGAGCACGCTTGCATGTCAGCTCTGGTTTGCCGGGATTTCAAGTCGGAAAAAGGGCACCACATTTTCTGCAGTTTATTTTTCCAGCCTGCGTCAAAGCCACTCGCCCAAATTGAAACACCTTGAGGCTGGTTTACACCACCCCAATAAGCACCAACAGGGTGAATACAACCACCTACAACTGCTGTTTGTTGGGCTGATGTAAACTAGTGTGCTCAATCACAGGTCACCAACTCTTGCTTATCTTTTCAAAGGGAAGAGAGTTTGAAGCACTGGGAAGTCAACTGGCTAAATCGGTGAGAAGATATAGAAAAATATTGACCTGCTCTTTAAAGGACTTTCCCCCATTTCTCCATTACAGATTCCAGGCTGGTTCTCTCCCCTAGACCAGTCTAACATCATAGCTTCCCCTGTTTACTCTTCGCCGCCATGAGCATTACTCATTCCATCAAAGAGGCTTTGGAATATATGAATAAAGATGCAATTCCCAATGTGTTCCCTAGTTCGGCTTCTCTCCCGCTGCTCCTAAAATACGTGCATGACACACCCAATCTGAGCCCATCTGTGTTCTTATTACGTATTTCCATAAGCTTTTAATGTAGGATATCTAATATCCCATTGGAGAATCTGCGGTACCTTCCTTATGCTGAGCTGTATTTCTTTATTTCCATCCAAACTGCATGTTAATCCAAAGTGTATTACTGCCCGCTTGCTCTTTTGAATGATGGTGTGCTGTAACCTGAAGCCGACCACATCCTTAAGTCCCCACAGTTAAACTCTTAGCCATTCGTTTTCACTGATCCTTAAGTCATTTTATGTGCCTCCTTTTATTATTGGGAGATTAAAGAGCTGTCTTTTCCAATATGTAATTTTTGTGTTTGATTTGTGAATTGTTAATGTATTTTTCTCTTACAGACATGGAGAAGACATGATAGTTACACCGTTTGCACAGGTTAGTATTGGAGTGGGCCTTGAAAATGAAAGCTTGCGTAGTTGGTCTGACATTAATGGGCATTTAGACTTTGCATCATGTGGTTTCAGCTGACCACTCTGTTGAGGAACTTGGTAGTTTGACTTTGCTTCCCTATATTTTAAAGAGAGATTAATCTCCTAATATTTAGAAGTGTCTTTCTTTGTGTAAGTGGAGTGTGCTGCCTTTGGCCTTTGCGGGAACAGCCCTTCTGCACTTATGCAGCTTGCTTTACGTGGGATTTGCGTCACCACTGTACTCGGTTTACAAAACAGGCTAGGAATCCAATAGCGCATTTGCCGATATGGATGCTGACAGATGAGAAATCTGCATGGCTTTGGAAATCAGATAGCCTTCATGTCCTTTTGAAACTCCAAAAGAGCTGCAGAATTTCAGACAAGCCAGACGTTTTACGCAAATGTTTTGTTTTCTAGGTCACCTCTCTATGTAACATTTATTCTCTCTCACTCGCTGCAAAAATCATTTTATTAACCTGTTTTATCTTGTTTTCAAGTAATAGTACCTAAACATTTAAAAAAATACGATGAATGCATTTGAGAAGCAAAATGGCTCAATATGTTAAGAATTTTCAAATTGTTACTTGCTGTTTAAGTTTACTGTTAGACATAATTGTGTGAAATTTAAGTTTAAAGCAATTTATAACATTTTACTATATATGTGTGTGTATATGTGACCCTGGACCACAAAACCAGTCATAAGGGTAAATTTTTTAAAATTGAGATTTGTACATCACTGAATAAATAAGCGTCCCATTGATGTATGGTTTGTTAGGATAGGACAATATTTGGCCGAGATACAACTATTTGAAAATCTGGAATCTGAGGGTGCAAAAAAATCAAAATATTGAGAAAATCGCCTTTAAAGTTGTCCAAATGAAGTTCTTAGCAATGCATATTACTAATCAAAAATGAAGTTTTAATATATTTACAGTAGGAAATTTACAAAATATCTTTATGGAACATGATCTTTACTTAATATCCTAATGATTTTTGGCATTAAAAAAATAGATAATTTTGACCCGTACAATGTATTTTTGGCTATTGCTACAAATATACTCCAGCGGCTTAAGACTGGTTTTGTGCTCCAGGGTCACATATAATAAAAGTATATTTTAAAACAAATACATTTGATCTGTTAATAAAATATACATTTTTCGTATAAATCCACTTTTATTATATAATATATAATATTATAAATTCTTTACTAAATATTATATATTTAATTCTATAAAACAATTAAAAAAAAACTAATATTACAATCAAAAACACTGATTTCTGAAACTTGGGTTGTGATTCTGCACATTCAGCTGTGCTCTTTCATTTAGTCAGGGAGAAGCTCTTGCATTGTTTTTGTCTGAAATTGAGAGGGATGCTTTTGTTGACACTCTATAAATCACAGATGGTGCAGCGTGTTGCTGTGAGGATGTCAGTTTGGGTGTTTCTGATGTCAGTGTGTGTGTGTGTGTGTGGCTCCTACAGTACTACTGTACATTTTGCTGCCTTAATCGGAAGTGCTTCATTCTGAAACCTCGTGTATGATTACATAATAGCACTACACAGATAAAAGGCACTCCTCCTGCTTGGTCCAGCCCCTCATCTTGGGTGACTGTAGCAGCTGAATGAAGGCCTGCTAGCACTCTTAATGCAGTTATATTCAGATATGAGTACCCATGTGATGTTTTACGCCTTGACTTTTCTTAATTAAACATGTAGCACACATATGTAGGATAAAAATGTTTTGATCTCAAAAGATTCATTTAGGCATTGTATGGAAAGGCTCAAATAAATTGTATGGATTTATTCAAATGAAATACAGAGTAGATTGGAGAGGCTGATTCTCAAAGCGTATCTGTTTTGTTCTTGTGTTCTGTTCTGCAGTTCAAAAGGATGCTGAATCGAGAACTAACCCAGCTGTCAGAGACTAGCAAGTCTGGAAACCAGGTCTCAGAGTTCATCTCCAGCACCTTCTTGGGTAAAACCAACTATTTTGTACTTTTTCTAATTTAATACAAATGTTTTTATTTCAAATTACACTATTAGAACAATACAAAAATATTATGATTTGTGAAGTTATTTTATTATTTATATATTATTATAAAATTTATAAATATTTTGAATTAGCTATCATTTTTATATTTTCAGTATTTTAGTAATTTTAAATATAGTATGATGTTTAGAGATGTTATGGGCTTTTGTCATTAGTTTTTTATATTTAATATATTATATGTATATTTTTGTTAACTATTTAGCTTTATTTTTATTTTAGTTTTAGTAATTTTAGTGCTTCAATTTATTTCAGTTAGTTTCTAAATAATTTCTAATTAATATTTGTGTTGTATTTTATTTCAGCTTTATTTTGCTAAAACTGGCAGGACAGTTTGACTTAACATTGTCAATGTTACAAATTTGCTTCAGTTTTGATTAGTGATTTACATATTAACATTTGTTTGTTTTGAATCCCAAAAAGTTTAAACTGCATTTTTTCCCCCAGGTTTTCAATGTGCATTTAATGAGCTGTCTGTCATTGCATGTATAAAAAAATGAACCTGTTTGCAGAGAAGCAACATGATATGGAGATTATGTCCCCACCGACCAAGGAGAAGGAGAAGAAAAAGTGGCCCATGTCTCAGATCAGTGGAGTGAAGAAACCCACGCACAGCTCCAGTGTGGCAGCTTCCAGCATCCCACGCTTTGGCATCAGCACTGACCAGGAAGATCTGCTGGCCAAGGTGAGCTAAAACTCACGGCCAGTAAAACTCCCTATCAGCAAACTAAAATCACCATGGTGAACATGGACTTTATCTGCAGTAATTATAACAAAGCCCAATGCTGTTTTTAACTGCATCCAACTCCCTTTTGCAGGAGTTGGAGGACTTTGACAAATGGGGTGTGGATATTTTCAAGATATCTGAGTATTCTGGCAACCGACCGCTAACGGTAGCAATGTACACAATCTTTCAGGTATAAAATGTGGAATAAAAACACCTTTCTCATGTAGTTTTGGTCAAACCATTACAATAACAAATGTCTTGAACCTGTAATCCACGCACAGGAAAGAGACCTGTTGAAATCCTTTAAAATCCCTGTAGACACATTCATTACCTACATGATGGCATTGGAGGAGAACTACCACGCAGATGTAGCATACCATAATAGCATCCATGCAGCTGACGTGGTCCAGTCCACCAATGTCCTGCTGTCCACCCCTGCCTTGGAGGTTTGTCTCAGTCAACTCCCCTTTCATCATCTGCTCATTAGTCTCTGAAGCAAGATGTTTCATATTTGCAATTCTGATTTGCTAGGCGGTGTTCACCGACCTTGAGATCTTGGCCGCAATGTTTGCTAGTGCAATACATGACGTGGACCACCCTGGAGTGTCCAACCAGTTCCTCATCAACACAAGTGAGTGGCCGCGGCAGAGCAGCAGTAACTTGTCATTGTGGTCACACACTGTGTTGTTGACTGAGAAGGTAATACGTTTCTTCAGACTCAGAGTTGGCGCTCATGTACAACGATTCCTCTGTTCTGGAGAACCACCACCTGGCTGTTGGCTTCAAACTGCTGCAGGAAGAAAACTGTGACATTTTCCAGAACCTGATCAAGAAACAGAGGCAGTCGCTGCGCAAAATGGTCATTGACATGGTGAGGAAATGGAGACAATGACGAGTCTGTGAGGCAATGATGAAGAGGTCCAAGTCTGAGAACTACAACCAACACGTGGTTTTGTTTATTTACCGTGCATTTGACTCTTTATAGGTCCTAGCCACTGATATGTCAAAGCATATGAACCTGTTAGCGGATCTCAAGACCATGGTAGAGACCAAGAAGGTGACAAGTCTGGGCGTGCTGCTGTTAGACAACTACTCTGATCGCATTCAGGTATATTTTGAGCTTCTGTGGAGCAAAGCGGTTTTATATGGTTAGAAATTAATTTTTGCTTCATAAGTAAGAAGTTTATCATTAAAAATGTGTGGTTAATCAAATGCTTAGGTTCTTCAGAACATGGTGCATTGTGCTGACCTGAGCAACCCAACAAAGCCCCTGGAGCTGTACCGTCAGTGGACGGATCGCATCATGGTGGAGTTTTTTACTCAGGGGGACCGAGAGAGAGATAAGGGTATGGAGATCAGCCCCATGTGTGACAAACACAATGCTTCCATTGAGAAATCACAGGTGAGTGAAGGAAAATGATAAATGATATGCCACAAACAGGCCTTGAGGACTTTGGGCCTCATTCCATCATTTAGAATAATATAATATAATATTGAAATTAACAAAAACAAAAACTTAATTAAAATTAAAGATGATATAAAATATAAATATTAAATTAAAAATTTAAACTTAATAAAAATAAAATGTCAGTTAGAAAAGTTGCCACCTTAGCCAATTTAAGTTGAAATACAAAATTATTCAAACTAAATTTTAAATTAAAATAAATTCAAGCAAATATTAAAAAATAAAACTGATAAAATTACAAAAGCATAACAACATTTCTAAGTCTAAAACTAATAAAAGAAAAACTGATTTCAGATTGCAATTAAAGTTTTGAATTTAATTTCAGATTGCCACTCTGGAGCACCATATTAAAAATAAATATGTATGTACTCATATATACTAAGACAGACAGACCAATAGATAGATAGATAGATAGGATAAAAATGGATACAGTTATATATATATATATATATTGATATGCGATTATGTAAAATTTGTATTATAAAAGTAACAATAATAATTTATCATCATGTAATACCTTATATATATATATATATATATATATATATATACACACACACACACTAATAATTAACTAATATCTAATGATAAATGAATAAATAAACAGATTTACCAATTATTAGTGTTTAAATCCACTGTTGTAGAATGACAAGTCAAACTCATATTTACTGCTCATTCCTCGTCCATCAGGTGGGCTTCATTGACTACATCGTGCACCCGCTATGGGAGACCTGGGCGGATCTGGTTCACCCTGATGCCCAGGAGATTCTCGATATGCTGGAGGACAACCGTGAGTGGTACCAGAGCATGATCCCTCACAGTCCCACCTCCACCCCTAAGGACAAGGACAGTGTGGTCGGGATGGGAGCAATGGGTGGAAGTATTGCCTCGGCAGGGGAGAAATTCCAGTTCGAACTGACCTTAGAGGAGGAAGGGGAGTCTGATGTTGAGAGTCCCGTGGACGAAGAGTTCACTTCCACCGTACAGGATTACTCCAGGACAGATCCAGAAGGCAAACATCCGTCTTCAGCTCCCCGCACACAGCAAGCCAACCTGACCGCTCGCTCCCCTGGCTGCAGGACAATGTCTTTTAAGATGGGCGAGCCGCCAGACAGTGAAGATGAAGATAGAGAACTTGACCAAGAAGGGAAAAGCGTGTCTTGCCTGCTTCTGGGAACATAACACTAGTGCACTTTTTAATTTCATTCTATTTTCTTTTTTCATACCTCTTCCTCACCACCTCCCTATCCCTCTTCATCCCATTCTTAGCTTCCTCGGGCGGAGGCGACGCAGTGCAGGAGAGCAAAGGAGAGGTAGGAAAGCTTCCACGGGACGTTTTTTTATACAGTAGTCACCTTGCACTGGAGAAAGCTCCTACTCTACGGACTGTCAAAGCATGAAGCTTTCTTAAAACATTCTCGGTCTTGTGACTTCGGGATGCCATTTGGCTTTACTGTCAAGCGTAAAACTGCCTATGTGTTATGGACTGAGAGGAAACGTCCTCAAGTGTCTTCCTGTGACATCCCAGGTTTAAAGTTAACGAACAAGTGGAGCCGTCCGAACATGATTGATATACAGGACACTTTTTATGTGAGACGTATGTGCACTAAAATGTTTTTTTTTTTTTTTAAATACACTGTTGACTTAAAGCTGGTCTATTATTAGCTGAACAAAAACAACCTAACCGTAACACACCAGAACATCTCAGGATTCAAAGAAACGTTCATGTAGCAAACAGCTAGAGGGTACCCACATAGTGACCGCCGTCTTCCTCGGATCACTATAAAATCTGTAGACTGAAGTCGAGTCATGATTGTGATCTTTTGTGTTTGTATGTGATGCCACCTAGTGCTTAATAGTGGAACTGGAGCAACGTTTATAGGGTTTACCACTCCAGCCGAACACAGTGGCTCTGTATTGTTGTTCCTTTGCACAGATTATAATCATCAGACCGTTTTAACTTAAAACCCTTCTCCCTTTAGTTTGTAGGAATGCTGCTTTAATTTATGGCATGCACATGGTTTACATATGCTTCGTTTATTTTTCGATTCTGCTTCATCCAAAGCATGAGCGTAAGCATTATTACATTGTATGTCACTGTTTTAAAATGGCTTGTTTCTGATGTTCTAGGTAGCACTTCAGTAGATGCCAAACGTTGCTCTATCAGTAAGGGCTGGAGTCATTATTAACATACAGAAGACTAGGATTCGCTGTGATCTGCAGGGTAACCAGCATGTGTACACACCCTGTATTTAAGTTGTGTCTCTGGAAGGCTGGGCTAGCTTGGAAAACCACATTAGCTGTATAGGAAGTGATCGGGGTCCTTAAACCACATGTGTACTTTCTCTCTCTTTCTGTGCTGGTCACACTGAAAAATATGAGGTGTCTTAACGTCTTTACAGATGTATGATGTCTAAACAAAAGTGAACAGTTTTGTTCTAAAACGAGAGCTGTGCGCTACAAGATAACACGTAAAGCCAAAGATAGTTTTCTGTGCCAGGCCTTTATTGTGTCCTTTGGTTTTTGGTGATTGATCAGTGCTCTGCTCTTCACAGGGACATAGCCAATGACAGTACAAGTGCCAAGCAAGCATGATCCATGCTGTACTGTAATTTCCATTTTGCCACTGGCTAATTTCCATCAATGACATTTTCTACTGTCAGTAACGTACTGATTTGAGCATTTAGTTTTCTTTTAATTGTTCATTCAAAACTGTCGATTTGTCAAGCTGAAATTTTATTTAATAACAGGTTTCAAGTCTTTCTGACTCAGTGTGCTCATTGTAAGTCAGATTATCTGTGTCCTTTTTATACCATGGTATGAATTTTAATATTGGATACAGTGAATTTATGTATGTAAATGGATTACAGTAAACGGGGCTTTTAATTAGTGACTATCTTAATGTCTGTCTGCTCTTTATAGCAATGTTTTGTGTGGTGAGAGAAATGCTGAGTGGCCATGCAAAGTTTCAGCTGACTGTATCCACATGGCACACCTCGGTTTGGTCTTTATCTGGCACAGATCTGACAATCCCAACAGTACTGTTTACCACTACAACGCTGTTACTAATGATGCTGTGATTGTTTTCCTGTTCCCAATACCAATAAACCAAGAAATATTAGTAAGCTGGACTCATTTGTGTTATGTGGAAATCCATTTCCACCACATAAGAATTTATTTATTTATTGGCAAGTTAGAAAATTAAAAATAAATAAGATGAGTTTACGATATATACATCATAATTCTGACAGTCAATTTTTGTTTGAAAAGTCGAAATAATGACAGTTATAATTATGATATAGGCCTACTGTAAATGGTCAGATTTATGGCATAAAAAAAATTCAAATTATGACAAAAAACAATTATGACATGAAAAATTAGCAAAAATTACAAAATTGATAATTATGACAAAAGTCTAAATTATGACTGTTTATCTCAACATTTCTATTTCTCATGATTTATACATTTTGATTGTCATTATTTTGACTTTGGAAGTATGTCGTTATTTCGACTTTTCATATAATTATTTCGACGTTATGCCATTGACGACAATTTCATAGTTGTGTCAATTATCTTATAATTATGACTTTATTTCATAATTATGACTGCGGTATGATTTCATCATAATTTTAATTGATTTTTAATCTCATAAAGATGACTTTCATCTGATAATTGACTTAGTATGTCAGTTTAGACCTTTTCACTTGTCATGAAAATGCAGTTAAGATTTTTTATTTTATAATTATGACTTTTTATTTCAAAATTATGACATTATTTCATTGAAATTATGAAATGTAAGAAATTATTACTTAAAAGGGGATCCACAGTATTAATTTAAAACATCTAAAAAAAAAATAGCAAATGCTCTTGTTGCTTCATGTATTATTCTAGAAGACCGCTAATAAGTCGCTACGGTGACGGAGCGGACGTGTAATTGGTTAATCCACATGTCAGTCATTGTTTAGCCCCGCCCCCAGCTGGCTCCAGTCAACTGACGAAAGCACGAGTACAGGTGCACACGCTGGGAACTGCATCCAAACTACAGCAAATAAACCTCCTGTTAAGGTAAGCTGGGCTTTCTCTAAGAACATCATGCCGCTTCATCTTGCATGTATTGCGAAAGAAGTCGAAATAAATGGTTTTAGTTTAAAAACAGCGTAACCTTCATTTGACATCGCTAACTGGGATGGCTCATAAACAGCCTCTGCTATATAATCCATCGCTGCATGCTACAAACTAACATGTCAACTGGCTTTTGACACTCAGCACATTGTCACCGGCAGTTATGGTGAATACTGTCTCTGTGATCGATGGGACCCGAGTGAGTCTCTCACTGACCCGAATAAAAATGGAAATCAGTCCGTGTGTTAAGCGGATAGATGCTAACCGGAGCTCAACTGACTTAACCACTATCAGCCCTACAGCAGCCAGGAGTCTCGCTCTCACAGGCTGCCATTTGTTTTAAACGTCTCGATTGGACAACTAGCTCGTGAAAGTAGCAGCACCTCTCATACGCAAAGGTTCCTTGATCTAATCTGGTACGCCTAGCCCGAGCCATATTTCTTAATTAAGCCTTGATGTGTGCCTGAAATGGGCTGCTCAGGTGGCCTAACAAATAACAGACTGAACAGAGCAGGAATGACCATGCAGGGTTTGGTTTGTCTCTATATGAGAAAAGAAACAACTTGGTCTTCTATGATCAAATGGGAATATTAGAATAATCTTCTCCTGTTATTGTTGGTGTGCTCAGTTCCTGAGCTAAGCACAGGGTTTAGCCGGCACAAAACCTTTAAAATCCCTGGCTACACTGACTTCCTAGCTCAATCCAGGAGGATACAGGGATAGTGCAGGCTACACGCTCTATTCACTTAGAATTTGTGTTGTGATTCATCTAACAGGCTGTGAATAAGAAAACATTTGTTTCAACACATTGCCAGAAACAGTTTCTGACTCCACTGAATAGTGTACAGTATAAGAATAATCAGCCTTGTAGTTATGTCAATTTTCCTATCTGATTGCTTCTGCGGTGAATGTCTGGGAGAATACATGGAGCAACCATCTAAAACCTTTTCATTTTTATTATAGGTTTGTTACAGCTGTTCATTTTTCAATGCACATGAATAAAGAAGGCTTTTCTCATCCCGAAAGTTAGTGGTATTTTAACTTATGCACTTATAAGAGAAAAAAAACAAATAAGAGATGTTGCATACACACTATACTTAGCTGGGTATCCTCTAAAAAGATTTAGGACTGAGACTTGAACACTTCCCATTATTAATTGACTGTCCAAAAAAAAAAAAGTGATCATTACATTTTTACTTTAATTCTAAGACCATGGAACAAGAACACTTAAAAAAGGTTATGTACAGTACATGTAACCTGAAACATGCACTAAAGATGGGTTTTTGCTCCAAGGAGCTAGGGCCTAAACCAAGATATTGAGGTTTCCGTAAATGTATAACTGAACATTTGTTTGAAGTCAAGACAAAGTAAGCCACTGTATTTAAACCAAAGCTGTGTCCAAAATAGCATACCGTTTAGTAGGTACGTCATTTGGTGTGAAACTTGCTTCACAACTGTTAAAAATGTTCTACTGTATGAATAGGAGTATGAATGAAATTTAGAACATCTGCCATGTTGTTACTGTCACATGATTAGCATCAGTTGTAGTAGTATAGGTCAGGGTTACTCAAATCTTACCCTGGAGGTCCAATGCGCTGCAGAGTTTAGCTCCAACCCTGATCAAACTCAGCTACCTGTGATTTTCTAATGATCCTGAAGACATTGATTAGCATGCTCAGGTGTGTTTGATTAGGGTTAGAGCTAAACTCTGCAGGAAAGTGGATCTCGTGGGCCAGATTTGAGGATCCCTGGTATAGGTCGTAGTAGGTCAAATATATACATACAGTCATGGCCAAAAGTTTTGGCAGTGATATAAATTTTGTTTTGCAAAGTTTGCTGCTTAAACTGTTGTGGTGTTCATTCACATTGTTTCTAGGTTATTGTGTAGAGCAGTGTTTCTCAACCCTGGTCCTGGGCGCCCCCCAGCACTGCACATTTTGTATGTCTCCCTTATCTGACACCCATTTCAGGTCCTGGAGTTTCTTTTAATGAACTAATAAGTTGAATCAGGTGTGTTTGATTAGGGAGACACAAAATGTGCTGTGCTGGGGGGTGCCCAGGACCAGGGTTGAGAAACACTGATCTAGATAGATTACATCTGGGGGAAAATAAAGGATGTGATGTTCAGAACATGGTAACTATAGTAATTATCACAGTGGGAAGTGATGCCCTCTGGAGGCATTTGGCCAGGGGTGTTTTTACACCACAGACAAGCTTTAAGAAGAAAAAAATCCTTATGAAAATATAATTATATTTTCCTTAAAATGTTCTTCCTAATTTCAGGCCTTATTCTCATGTCATATGTAATTTTGATGTTCTGCAAAAATCAGATGGTCAGATCTGTTTTCTCTCAGGTACATCGCAGTGTAAGCTTAAAAAATGAACTTTTCACAAAAAAAAAAGTTTTTTTGTGAAAAGATCCTGACACAAAATGACCAGCTAACATTAATTGACTAATCCTATGACCAGCACATGTGAAAGTGTGAATGAGTACTAGTCAGGTAAAATCACTATCATACTCATTAGATTATAAGAGCAGACTGATTGCTATAAAAGGAGGGAAGAAGTGCTTCCAATCATTGTGTTCTTGTTAGCAATGGTTACCTCCAAAGAAACATGTGCAGCCATCATCGCTTTGCATCTAAATGGCCTCACATGCAAGGAAATGGCTACAAAGAATATTGCACCTGAAAGAACCATTTACTGGATCATCAAGAACTTCAAGGAGAGAGGTTCGACTTCAGTGAAGAATGCCCAGAGTGTCCAGCAAGCGCCAGGACCGTTAGCTACGGAATCGTGTCACCAGCAGTGCAGAGCTTGCTCAGGAATGGCAGCAGGTTGGTGTGAGAGCATCTGCACACACCGTGAGGCCAAGACTTTTGGACAACAGGCCGTTGTCAAGAAGGGCAGCAAAGAAGCCACTTCTCTCCAAGAAAAACGTCAAGGAACAGACTGAAATTCTGCAAGAAGTACAAAGATTGGACAGCAGAAGTGCAAAGTTATTTTCTCTGATGACGCTCCCTTCCGACTGTTTGGGGCATTTGGAAAATTGATTGTTCGGAGAAGAAAAGGTGAACGCTACCATGAGTCCTGTGTTGTGCCAACAGTGAAGCATCCTGAGACCATCCATGTGTGGGGGTACTTTCCAACCAAGGGAGTGGGCTCCCTCATAATTCTGCCCAAAAACACTGCCATGAATAAAGAACGTTATCAAAACGTCCTGCAAGAGTGACTTCTTCCAACGATCCATGAGCAATTTGGTGATGATCCGTGCATTTTCCAGCATGATGGAGCACCATGTCACAAAGCAAGAGTGATAAAGAAGAGGCTCAAAGAACATTACATTTAAATTTTGGATCCGTGGCCAGGCAAGTGCCCTGATCTCAATCCCATAGAGAACCTGTGGTCAGTCCTCAAAAGGCGAGTGGACAAGCAGAAGCCCACAAATTGTGATCAACTCCGAGAACTAATAAGGCAAGAATGGATCGCCATCAGTCAGGATTTGGCCCCGAAGCTAATATCCAGCATGCCAGAGTGAACTGCCGAGGTTATAAAGAACAAGGGTCAACACTGAAAATATTGACTCATTTTATTTTTTTGCCAATAAAAGCCTTTAAAACGTATGATATGCTTATTGTTTTTCAGTATACTATAGAAACATGTGGAAAAATAATCTACGAATACTGAAGCAGCAAACATTGCAAAACACAAAATTTATGTCACTGCCAAAACTTTTGGCCATGACTGTACTATTTTCTCATACTGTTTTCGACTACTACCCTATATATTATGGAAATAGGCATATTCAGTCGCAGTGTAAGTACATTTTTAAAAATGGTGATTTTGCAATACAATATATAGAGGTGTAATCACTTTTGTAATCACAAGTTAGGAAAATGTAAAAATTGGTCAAGCAACCTCAATTGGTTAGTTGGACCACTTGAGATGAATTGACACAAATATGTCATGTTATAGAAATAAAATGTTGACTTGAAAAGTGTTAAAGTTGGCATGAAAAGAAAAAGCACCCTATCTATTTTCTAAATGCGTGTTATAGATCTTATTGTGAAGAATTCATCCGTGCATATGTGAATTTTATTTTATTTTTTTGGTTATGTTTCATCACAATATCATAAGCGAACCTTCCGGTGAAAATGTCAGACTTCTCTCTGGTGTCATATGCAGGACTTCTCCAATAATTTAATCTGTAATCTGCCCCTGCAAGCTCATGTTCATCTGAATGCACTTTTGAGTGCAACACCCACATCTCCATACCCAGTCAACAACCAGTGCAAGTCCTTGCCCTACATTTTGCCATAATCCATTACACTTGAAAGTACATCACAGTATGGAAGAAAAGATCTATCGCTACTACTAAAGTTTCATCACAACTTTAACACAAATAGAATAGCAATTCTATAAATCACCTTGGCACTGAATCTCATTTATTGTTGCAGATGGCTTCAGCAAATGATGCTCGATATGGACAAAAAGAGTCTACGGATCAGAACTTTGACTACATGTTTAAGATCCTGATAATTGGTAACAGCAGTGTTGGCAAAACCAGCTTCCTGTTCCGCTATGCCGATGACTCCTTCACACCCGCTTTCGTCAGCACTGTCGGCATAGACTTCAAAGTGAAGACCATCTACCGGAACGACAAGAGGATAAAGCTCCAAATATGGGTGAGAAGTTTTATCAAATGATCATTTTGAGGTTTAATTTCTTCTAGAATCTTGAGTTTTGTGTTAGAGCAATGATTCTCATTGATTTTGATTAAGGAGTTTTTTTATTGATAGAACCATCAAGACATTTTCACTCCAACTACTGTATATTTCAGGACACTGCTGGGCAGGAAAGGTACAGGACCATCACCACAGCGTACTATCGTGGAGCAATGGGCTTCATTCTGATGTATGACATCACCAACGAGGATTCCTTTAATGCCGTTCAGGACTGGTACGATAGTGCTTATGTTTGTCTGTGGCTCATAAAATTCATATGCAAAGATGTGACTCAGTTTCTGTCAAAACGCAGGGTGTCCTGAGAGAATGCACTATATATTTGCAACACCCAGGTGTAATGTGGTATGATTCCAGTGATAAGTAATTTACCCACGTTGAACACGAAATTGCTACAGAACATGACACAATCGCAACATTCAAAATCAGTCTCATCGGTCAAAAGTCAACATGAAATTAATCTTCACATTATTTTCTGAATGCATGTTACTGTTCTTACTGTGAACAGTTCTTCTTTGTATATGTTGATTTTTTTTTTTATTTGACCTCCTAATTTTTGTAATCAAAATTTCACAAATCAATCTTAGAATGAAAATGATAGACTTCTCCAATCATTTAGTCCTACTTAAACCCACCTCTCCACAATCAGCTGCAAGCTTGCATTCATCTGCCTCCACTGAGCACATCTAAAAATCCACTGAACAACTGATGGATAGAACCGAGTCCCTATTCTACTTTTTTGATAATTATTTACATGCAGATGTACATCACTATATGAAAGAAAAGATCTGTTGTATTTCCGTTTCATCGAGACTTGTATATATTTCTATGTGGAGTGGATCTTTGGACCAATAAGATTTCAGGATGGATGGGGCTAACTGGCACAATATCACAGAAATAAAACCAAATGACAATAAACTGCTACTGCTGCCACTTTTAGTTGTTACAGCTGTTTAGGGCAAAGACTCAGTTTTACATGGAAGTAATTTTTATACATATATATATATATGTATAAATATATTATTATTATTTTTTTTTTATTGAGCAGCTTACAGTGTCCGAGGCATACTTCCCATAATCTTGTATTTAAATCTCATCTCATATTATTATTTTTAATAAAAAATATGTAATTTATTTTTAATTAGTATTACATTTCTTTAATTCTTTAATTAATTTATTAAATTGATTTTTCTTAATGACCCCTTTACTGCTTTTAGGTCCACACAGATTAAGACATATTCATGGGACAATGCTCAAGTGCTGCTGGTGGGAAATAAGTGTGACATGGAAGACGACAGAGTGGTTGCTTCAGAGAGAGGAAGACAGCTGTCTGAACAGCTAGGTGGGTTTTCCACTTGATTGGTGTATGTGTTCTGCATTAGATTAAGAGGGCTACTGCTATACGTATAGAACAGGCTGGACATCTGAAATGTCTCACTTTTATAAATCACAGAGTTGTAAACACAAAGGGGGATGAATGTTTGAAAACCTCATGTTTGTAGAAGTACTATGTGTTGATTTTCCTCTATGCAATTTAGAAGCTTTGTTATACCAAATAGTCACTGGATATTCAGGGATACGGTTTTGTAAGGTGTGTAATTGACCATTTATACCCTCCATTTATATCCTATCCTAAACAAATGGCAAACCACTGGGATCGACTTTTTTTATACAGAGAAATTTGTCACATTAGTATGCTTTGTATGCAGAGTGATCACTGTTAAAGTAGAAGCCATAAAATTTTATTTTATTATTATTTTTTTTTTTGTATTTTGGCAGTTTGAGTTTTGTTTGTTTGTCTTGTAAATTGTACAGTAGTTCTTCAGTTCCCACTCTGACTTATGCCATTTTAAAAAATAACAAAATAAAAAATTACAAATAGGTTTGAAGTGATGTTCATCTTGTAATGCTGTATTTCACCTTGGGAGATAATGGTGAGAATAAACCACTGTATTAGCAGCTGATATAAGCTGGACACTCATTGCCATGAGGTTTTTTTGTAATTTTATTTATTTTTTGAGAATCAAGTCACCACATGCATCTGTTTATTGAGTTAAATAAAAAGCTGTGTTTGAAATCTTTTGTGGCTTATTGCTGTCATTGGGAATGACCTCTGACCTCAGCTGAGATGTAATCAGGGCTGCCACTGGTCAAAATACAATTAAATGTAGTTATACTAACATAACCTTAAAGCAATGGTTCACCAAAAAATGAAAATTTGCTGAAAATGTATTCACCTTCAAGATCACGGGATGGAATATTTTACTGGAGAAAGCATTATTATGGATTATGGACTGGAAAGGTAAAATGCCTTGATGGATTTGTTTCTTGGAAACACAGATTTTATAATTTATAATTAATTTAATAATTATAATTTAGCA
>NW_015505581.1:700879-702747 GCF_001515645.1 Sinocyclocheilus grahami | reverse complement strand
TGCTCAAGTGCTGCTGGTGGGAAATAAGTGTGACATGGAAGACGACAGAGTGGTTGCTTCAGAGAGAGGAAGACAGCTGTCTGAACAGCTAGGTGGGTTTTCCACTTGAATTTCCTTCATATGCAGGATGTTTTCTTGCAGCCCTTAGTTTAATTGGAATATAATAGTGCCTTTTACTTTTGACTGTCACAGGCTTTATGTTTTTTGAGGCCAGTGCCAAGGACAACATTAACGTGAAGCAGACATTTGAGCGACTGGTGGACATAATCTGTGAGAGGATGACTGAGAACCTGGAGTCGGCGGATCCGTCCATCACTGGACACAAGCAGGGCCATCAGCTCAATGAGCAGCCGCAGCGCTCCCACAAAGACTGTGCTTGCTAAGGGTCGCTCTCAACCTCTCCACCATTCCCCGCAGACTGAACAATGGACCACTCTATGACAGAAGGCTTTGGTAAGAGAAGAGCTGATGGGATGCGGCTGAGAGTCGCTTTTGTGAGGTTGACATCAGCACATTTTTATTTCTCTTATATTGGTATTGGTAACCAATGCTCCTCTCATCTCTTAATAATTTGACAGCATCTTTAGACATAGTACTTTATGACTTTGGGGTCAAATTAATTCCAACGTGAAATTGGGTGAATCATATTTTGTTTTGGTACAATATCTGCTAAAACATTCTTCTAAACGGTCATGAGCATTTCCTCTGTGTGTTTTGGGTTTCATCAAGGTCAAATTCACACAGATAGCCTCAATGCATTGCCAAGAGATATTTTATTCTTTTTTTTAAACAAACCAATACACAGTTGGGGCCAGATTGTTGTGTGGAAACCATCAGTGTAGCGGCTCATCCCAAGATAGAACATTTGAATGAATCCTAAGATTGAATTGTTCATAAGTTCTGCTTTGCTCTTTTATTAAAAAAAAGTGAAAACAAAATGCACACTAATTCATTTGCTCCCTGTTATTTTTTTTAAATAACAGCAGGTGTATTTTGTAAACATATATTATACAAGCAAAAGTGATAACAGATGTAATTAGGAAAAAATAATTATGACGTGCTTAATTGCTTTTTGTTTTTGTACTACGAAGGAATTAATGAATTTAAGTATATTTTTCAGTTACATGTTCTGCTTTTACTCCGGTTCCTACATACTAGTGGACTCATACTCCTCATTTTTCCATAAAGAAAGCTTGTGAGTGTCAGTGTGCATGTTAGTATGTCATCCTAGTATATTGTAGATATTGTTTTACATGCATAGATGAGGATTACTGTCATTCTGCAGGCTATAACACAATAAAAGCTTTAATGAAAAGAGAACCTTCAAAGAATAGAAGCTAATGGGTTTCTGGACAACACTATTTTGAGTAGACAGTAATATTAAAACAAACAAAATGCATTGCGATTTGCTTAAAGTTCTCATTTAGGCATAGAAAACAAATACTGCAAAGATATTAATTAGATCCCTGGTTGAATATGCACCATTGATTGATCACTTGTGTCAGTTAAATCACTGGAGTATTAACATATGTTAGTGCACACAATAATGTTAAATGTTATAAGATGTGTTAATTTAACGCTTTATTTATTGCTTGTTTATTTACATGCATTTTTATTGGTGTATGTGTTCTGCATTAGATTAAGAGGGCTACTGCTATACGTATAGAACAGGCTGGACATCTGAAATGTCTCACTTTTATAAATCACAGAGTTGTAAACACAAAGGGGGATGAATGTTTGAAAACCTCATGTTTGTAGAAGTACTATGTGTTGATTTTCCTCTATGCAATTTAGAAGCTTTGTTATACCAAATAGTCACTGGATATTCAGGGATACGGTTTTGTAAGGTGTGTAATTGACCATTTATA
>NW_015505581.1:696768-699502 GCF_001515645.1 Sinocyclocheilus grahami | reverse complement strand
TTATAAAGTGATTGTGTTCAACTGAAGTGTAATAAAGCATTAAATACTGCACATTTCAGTTTCACAAGTGTCATTCAGAGCATTTTTTGATCGGCAAAAAAATTAAGTGCATTGTAAATGTCACAGCAAAGGGGAAATTGTACATTTGTAAATGTTAATGTGCCCACTTCAGCAAAGGATGATTCTGGGGAAAAAACACTGTGTTCTCTTCCCCTAGACGGAATAAATCCTCCACGCACTGATCTGATGTCTCTGAACAGTAATTGCATTCATTAGAACAGGCACTAATCACAGCTAATCCATCTGTGGGTTAAAGTTTGGCCTCTAATAAATAATTAGTATAGACTTTACATTTAACTGAATCTGAATGTAAAGGGATAGCTCACCCAAAAATGAAAATTCCATCATTATTTACTCACCCTCAAATTGTTCCAAACCTCTATGATTTTCTTTCTTCTGTTCAACACAGAAGATATTTTGAAGAATGTGGGTATCCAAACAGTTGCTAGTCCCCACTGACTTCCATAGTATAGGAAAAAAAATTATATGGCAGTTAATGGCTACCAGCAACTGTTTTGTTACCAGCATTCTTCAAAATATCCTCCCCAACCTCCAATAAAATAATTCAAGTCAAGTCACTTTTATTTATTCATATCTTTTAAATCTATTTTGTGAAGTTTTCCAGTAAGCATCCGGGTTTAAGAATATCAGATTTGAAATGCAATGTGTATTTAATGTTTATTTAATGTGATTGCACACGTTTAGTTTTAACACGCTGTATGGTTGTATTTCATATTAACAGTTTCTTTTCTGTCAGTTCAAAAAGGGCACATTAAGTACAGTTGCTATGTAAAGGAACATATGAGCGTAATGAAGCTTATTTTTCAGAGTGATCTCTGTGATTCTCATCTGAAGCGTTCTCCCACTGGACCGAACTTTCAAAGCTACCTGTCTTTTTAATGTGCAGCTGTCAGCAATACCTGCGTCTCTCATTTCCAGCAGTCTGACGGGCCTTCAGATGCTCTAATAATATGTCGTTCTCATATTTCATTGATTGATGTTTTCCTTTGAGTGTTTCTTGATATAGCCCCTAAAATCACAGTACATCATCAGTGCAGAGTGCCTTAATATGTTAGGCTACTGATAAAAAGTTTCGGTAAAGTTTGTTAAAAGCTTGACTTGAGATGTGAACCTGTGGACATACTGTACAGAGCGCCAGGGCCGACAGAATGTTTTTTTTGTTTTGTTTGTGTTTTCGCCAAGGAGAGAGCCACATGATGGCAGAGGTGAGACACACTTTTTTCTATGACAGGAAGGAGCACTACAAACGTTCATTCAAACCTGGCTGGAATAGAGATGTTCTCAGGTATAATACTTACAGTGACTATGTCACTACAGGTATTTTACCCTTTTTATCCTAATATTATCAAATATGTTTTGAAAAAAAGAGAAAACAAATCTAGGTGACATAACTATCTGGATATGGTAAAAATGAAAATAAAATCTTTGAATATATATATATATATATATATATATATATTAGCTTTCATGAAAAGGCAATTTTTTTTTCATTTAACTTACTATTTTTTTAATTGTTTTGAAAAGCAGCCCATATAACAATGTACATTATCACATTGTAACAATGTACATTATAACACTGGCGTAGTCTGCAGTCAAAGGTACTTCTGTGTGGTGACAAACCTGACAGCTGTGATAATGATCAAAAGACATTAGTAACCTGTGTAGAAGTAATTGAAACACTGTTTGAAGCCTCAGGCTCTCTCCTTCATGCATGGTTTATGCATCCATTAGTGAGCTTGATTTGGTTACAGTAACAGTATCATGAAGGGCTGCTGCACTTTCCTGACTGTGACTGATGGGTCTACGTGATCAAGAGAACTAGCAGGTGCAGACTTCTCTCCTGAGTGTGTAAATCATAACCTCAGATGAACATCATATTGGTTATAGTACAGTACATTTTGACTCGCCTGAAGTTTTAGCCAGCTGCTCAGTAGTAGATATTATAAACCTGGCTTGAAATAACTAACTAAATAAATAAACAACTCTTCCATCTTGAACCCTTGGTCCCATAGTAAATTATGACTTGAAGTGGTTCTGTTCAGCAGAAGCGGTCTGGGGCAACAATAAATAAATATGACAACAAACATTCTGCACGTCTTATCGAGTTCAACACTGGTCAGCTCTTTGTGCTTTCACTCCCAAAAACAAATCCTGCATGACTGACTCCTGGGCTTTGAGGTTTTTCTCATTTTCTCAGAATGAACTTTTTGATAATTCACAATCACTGGGCCTCATGGGATGGAGAATATATAAAAAAATGTGCTTATTCTAAAATAAGCTTTCCTGGTGATTCCCTTCTTTGAGTTTTCACATAGATGTAAATTAGTGACTGGAAAGTAGCAATAAATAAATAAACATGAAAGGATAATGTTACAAAGAATGTATGAAAAAAAAGCTCAATTCATCTCATCTGCTTTTCAGTGTTCTTTGAGGTCTGTACATTTACTTATTTGCAAGACACCAATGAGATAAATAGACAATTAAGGGAAACTTTTGCTTAAATCTCCTGCGATAAAGACCTAATCATGCATATCCTATAGACTTTTCAATATAATTGTTAGACTTTTCAATATAAACGTGTAAATTATACATCAAATATTTGTATACACTAACTGTTTAAAAAAACGGTCTCATTTGGATCTATTTTTTATTT
>NW_015505581.1:693282-696591 GCF_001515645.1 Sinocyclocheilus grahami | reverse complement strand
ATCAAACTCATGTACTTATTAATACAGAGGCTGCAGACTGCATGAAAATACATGTGATCAATAGCCAAAACAATGAGCAGCCCTAGATAATGCAGTGTAGGCAAGTCATGCGTTAAACTTTTTATTGTGTACCCTTTAAATGAGGCGAATGCTTCAGTGGTGTTATCCAGGATGTTTTTCTCATCTATGTGACTCACATCAGCAGTGGCAGAGGAGGGCAAAGGTTAGGACTCACAGACTGACTCATGTTGTAAATGTCCAGGGCATGCAATATTGACCACATTCACATCCGGGCAATGAGGTAAACCAAGAAATATTTCTATATTTTAAATAGGCAGAAAAATAAATGATAACAGGAGTTTAGCTGAGTAGGAAAAAAATCAACATACATATGTACCATTTGTTTATTAGCACCGTCAGGAGGACAAATGTATTTTTGGGAGACAACAGGAAAATCTCAAATATCTATGCAAACAAACTTTAAAAGTCCCTGAGGGTTTTTTGGTGTTTGGTTTTTGCTTGGCCTGGATATGGCCATGTTGATTTAGGTGTGGACAAATTATAGTTGTCTCTGGGGTACAGCTGCATGGGAATCAGAGCTGTGACCATTATACATTATTATACACCATTATAATAAACTCAAAACCTCACTGTTTTCTTGCATTCAGCCTTACTTTAAGCTGTACTTTAAATAATTATGAAATGAAGCCAAATGAAGAGACTGTTTGGCATTATTACACGGCTCTGGAATGCAATGGTATACTTGAATACTTTCATATCTCTCGTATCACGCAAACTCACTGTTTTCTCTCTCTCTCTGTATTTCTGTCCATTGAGATTTACAAAACAGTCAGCACAGCAACAAGAAAAACAAATTTACTGTAATATAGCTGAAGGCAAGTTGTGTGCATCTCAGTTATTGTTTGAATTAGACATGACTTTGTGTTTTGTACATTGTGATGTTTTCTCAGAGGAAACGTTAGAAAAAATATACAGGTAAGATTCAGTATTTCTTGCCCATTGGCTATTTATTTGGTGAGGAGTTGTGTAATAAGTGGGATAAATGTACATTCAGTCCAATATTTGATATTACTAGAATTTTGATTAAAAATATGCATGTGCTCTTTAACATTTACCCAAACAAACAGGTGGAACAAATATCCTTAATAAGGGCAGGGGAACTGCAGACATCAGCATCCACATTGCGCCCTGAAGGCAACATTAACTTTTGAGCACATGAGTGTATTGAATTAACCTCCTATTGATGCAGCAACACAAAATCCACTTACTATGAGACTTATGCTCCACACTCTCTGTCTCTGGCCAGTCTGTTTGTGAAAAACTGACCATATGATTGTCTTTTTGCAGACAAAATCAAATTCTTAACGATATATTGTCTTTGGCCTGTTAGAGCTGCCTGTACTTCCTTCTAGTATTCATTTTTGTCCAAATACATAGATTAGAGGAATGGTCTCCAGATATTCTTTGACTGACTGTTTAAGGGAAGAAACGAAAGACCAGCAGCTGAATACGACAACGATGAAGGAGCTAGATTTACCCTTGAGAGTTCAGAGTAAAACAAGCACCAGAGGCCAGAGGTCCCAGAGGCCTCAAAAAATGAGGGAAAGACAAATAGCAGTCACTTTGTAAAAATATATACATATATGTCCCTGCTGCTTTATGAAAGTGGCTAAATGCAGTATCATTAGGCTATTGACAGTGAGCTTGCTTTAAAGGGGTCATATGATGTTGCTAAAAATAACATTATTTTGTGTATTTGGTGTAATATAATGTGTTTATGCGGTTTAAGGTTCAAAAAACACATTATTTTCCACATACACTCTTAAAAATAAAGGTGCTTCAAAAGGTTCTTCAAGCGATGCCATAGAAGAACCATTTTTGGTTCCACAAAGAACCATTCAGAACCATCTCTTTCTTGCGTTTTTATAATCTGAAGAACCTTCTTTCGCCACTGTGAAACAGAAAGGTTCTTCAGATGTTAAAGGTTCTTTATGGAACCATTTAGACAAAAAGGTTCTTCTATGGCATCGTGAAGCACCTTTATTTTTAAGAGTATACTGTACATTATTGTTTCTCCTCTATGCCCCACCTTTCTGAAACGGATTCGACGAAGGAGCGTCCGGAGGGCTTGTGGCAACCACATGTGACGACCCCGGGCTGGACTCCGCTTTGTCCACGGTGAACGCCGATCCGGCGATCCCGTTCCAGGCATGACGAAGCAATATCGTCCTCTTTTGGAAGGCCAAACAAAGTAGTTTCGCTTTCACAACGAAACACTGCACCTTCACGACATGGCGGCAGCAGCAACAATACTACAGGGAGAATAAAAGTTACGCCTTCTTTCTTTACGTGAACATTTGGGCGGCATTATGCAAATCTTCCCACATCATGACGTAGACATGTGGGGGCATGTTAGAATGAGCTGTTTTAGGTAGGCGTGGCTGACTCTTAACTTTTATAAAGAATATCTCTTTGGATTTGAGACTTTAGTCTTTGCAACTTTACATATCTTCTTTATGCACCAAGAGCTTGTAACACTCCAAAGAGAAAGGAAAAATTTAAATCGCATCATATGACCCCTTTAATATTCACAGAAGGCAATTTGTTCATTATTTTGACAGGTTTACCAGGCTCACCCTGATGATATGCATTAATATAGAGCCATCAGAATAAATTATGTAAATGTCCACGCACTACCAGTCTGTACTTTTTTTTTTTTTTTATGTGCTTAAAGCTAGGATAATCATGTAATGTGTTTTATGCTGATGTGCAGGCTTTTTACTGAACAATCCATTGAAGAAATGTTGTTTACAAGCATGTGGAAAAAGAAGAACAGAACATGTTTTTCATGTTTAAGAGAAAAAGGTGACCAAATAAATGATGGGAAAATCTGTCTCTGCCCTCAAGGGTCTCTTTCTGCCTCTCTCTCACCCCCATTTTTTGCTCTCATGACCATGGACGTATCCGGCCCCCACAGTGCAGCCCTTGCTGTGGGTCCCTGGTGTAGTTGTAGGACTATCGGAGAGGTATAAGAAGGGCGTAAAGGAAAAACATCAGGCTCTCTGTCATGACCAAGAGTCAGGACGGATCTCTTAAAGCCAGTTTTGGAACTGACAGAGCAGCTTGGATGTCATCTTCACTAAAGGTAAAAATACATATTTTTATATGTTTACATTTTCAAAAAAAAAATCTGTTTTTTTATTGTATTTTTAATTATTACCTTAAATTACAATATTTAATCAAACCTTAATCATATCCCAAAGAGATGAATAAGCTTGTGAGTTAACA
>NW_015505581.1:676722-693008 GCF_001515645.1 Sinocyclocheilus grahami | reverse complement strand
ATCACATAATCTAAACATTTTCTCAAGGAAATCAAGAGCCGTTTAGATCTGCACAGATTTATGGATGGACGTCGCAGTGAACTTGCAAGCGAAGGCCTACAGAAACCTGTTACAAATGCTCTGTATTACATTACAACAGTAATTTGTAAAATATGTCTGCGTTTGGTTCTTGCTTTCAGGTGGTTATGGATAATCCTGCTGATGTCTATGGCATTTGTGATGGACGGATGATGGTGTCCTCTACTACTTGTATATGATATATACTGTATATGATATTTGATGACTAAAACAGTTTGAATATTAGTAATATTAGTTGTGTGTCAAAACAGTTTGAGCATGATGTGATATACAGACATATATAAATGTGAAACTAGTTAGTAACTGTAGCTTAAGCTCTAAACACAAATGTTAAGAATGTTTTAATACAAAATCATCTCAACTTTGTTTTTGTTTTATAAAGTGATTGTGTTCAACTGAAGTGTAATAAAGCATTAAATACTGCACGTATTACATTACAACAGTAATTTGTAAAATATGTCTGCGTTTGGTTCTTGCTTTCAGGTGGTTATGGATAATCCTGCTGATGTCTATGGCATTTGTGATGGACGGATGATGGTGTCCTCTACTACTTGTATATGATATATACTGTATATCGATCGATCGATCGATCGATCGATCGATCGATCGATCGATCGATCGATCGATCTATCTATCTATCAGGAACCATGTACAATATTTAGCATAAATGTTTGCATTTAATGCATTGTACCAGATTTAGCTAATTTTCAATAGAACTGGAAGGAGCTGTTGAAGTACATTCAATCTAGTTGCTGTTATCCAAAATCAACAAGCTCCTAAATAATATGAGCAGAGAGACATCTAGTGTTTGTTGTAAGTAATGCATCTTTCAAATGGAAAAAAAAATTACCTTATGAGAAATTGCATGAAACTTTTAGCCATATTAACCATCTGTTCCCATTCTGTTCTTATAGGGCTCCTTTAGTGATGCAGCTTTTTAGGCTGTGAAAGACGGATCTCCAAAATGGACAACATAACAGCCGACGCTAATGTGGGACTCAAGCTCACGTGTAACATGACCGGGCACCACAATTTCATCTTCACGTTCATACCAGTAGTCTATAGCTGCAACTTTATCATCGGAATTGTAGGCAACAGTTTGGTAGTCGCTGTCATCTACTACTGTTTTAAGATGAAGACCGTTGCAAACATATTTGTTTTGAACTTAGCAGTGTCCGACTTGACTTTCCTCCTCACCCTGCCTATTTGGGCCGTATACACTGCAACAGGCTACCACTGGCTCTTTGGAGACTTCCTATGTAAAGCCATTGCTGGGATGATCCTCCTTAATCTATATACTAGTATTTTTTTCCTCACTGCTCTCGGCATTGACCGGTATCTGGCCATCGTTCATCCCGTCAGGTCCCGCCGGTGCCGTACGGTGGTGTACGCCCGTGTGACGTGCGTCTTGGTTTGGGTAGTGGCTTTTCTTTTAAGCCTTCCCACAGCCGTTATCCGTAGGACCCATTTTATCCAGCATAACAATGTCACTGTATGTGGCATCCTAGACGGAGAAGATCTTCGCAATGTGCTGGCAGCTCTCAGTCTGATAAAGAGTGTTCTTGGGTTCCTTCTGCCCATCACCATCATCCTCACATGCTACTGCCTGATCGGTCGGTCTCTGCTCAAAGCACGGGACATTCAGAGGAATTCGAGATCGAAAGGGGACGAGGTGTTGAGCATGCTGGCTGCTGCCATGCTGTCGTTTTTCCTTTGCTGGACACCTCATCAGATCTTCAACTTCATGAACATGCTTGTTCTGCTGAAAGTGATCACCAACTGCGATGTCATTGAGATCATTGACACCGTAATGCCGTTCACCATTTGTATTGCCTTTTTCAACAGCTGTATGAACCCAATCCTGTACGGTTTTGTTGGGAAGAACTTTCGCAGGAACTTGCTGAAGCTCTTGAGGTGTTCCTCGACTTCTGTGGCCTCTCACCCCACCCTCAGTACCAAGATGAGCTCTCTCTCGTATCAAGCCTCGGTGTCATTCCAACTCTCCATCAATAAACCGTCCTCACTACCTCAAGCCACATGAGAAAAACAGGATGAATCATCTTCTAAACTCACTGATTCAATTCAGAAGATGACTCTTGCTTATTGTGTTGTCACTTGATACTGGAATGGGAACAAAATATAGTGATTCATCTTATCAAGTGTTAAGTTAACTTTTCACCTTCCTCGCCAAAGGACCAAAACATGCTGAAAATACATATTTCATCCATATAAGCTGTTAAAGTGTGATTTGTGTATGCTGAATATTGTGAAATGCTGTATTTTCCACCAGTGTGATAAATTAATGAAATTTTAATCATTCTACACATTGAACAGCAGTATGTTTACTGTTTTTAATCCTAAATGGGTTCCTGTGTCTCATTGCTCCACTGATTAGACCAGGGGTTTACAAACTTTTTAGTCACATACCCCCAAATATGATGATCTCCTTCCGAGAGACCTCCTTTCTAAAATATAAAAGGCAACTCTTGGTTTATCAATTTATAATTGATATATAATTCAAATATTTTATACATTACCTTAATATTAAATTAACAATAAGTTTCTATAAACTGCATTTTTTCCTACACAGACGTAATTTATTGACAGTAATAATTTTGTGTTATTCATTTATGAATTCACTATGATAGTCTGACCAGTCTTAACAAAACAGAATGAAACGGTAATAGTGTTGAGTTCTGTAATCTTATTTATTTAAACAAATGTAATTAATTTACTATTTTTACACTACTTTTCCACAAACTTCCTAGCACTCCCTTGTGGCACCCTGAGGGCCCCTGGACCCCAGTTTGAAAACCCCTGGATTAGACTATGGCATGGGATCTAACAAGATATGTTAGTTTTTACATATGCTGTGCTATCATGGTCACCGCTGTTTACTCTTGATACAAATGATCATCTGATAAAAGTTTTCTTTTTCTTTCACCACTCTGTCATTTAGTAGGCTGGTAAAACAGTTTATTCTTCGGAGAAATGGCATTTTGCAACATGCTGTTCTATATAAGCCTAATGTACTTGAGTCTGAAAATGTATGTTGTGTCTTTTAACAGGAAAACAAAAATTAAATCTATTAAGTATCCTCAACGTAATGACTAATTCGAGGATTTTTTTGATCACTAAATGGCATCAAATGAAAAAGTTAAGGAGACAAAATTCACTTGTTACTGCTATGAGACAAAAGAGGAACTTCCAACTGCATTTGAACATGAAATGAAAACTTTTATTATTTTAAATGACATACTTAAACGTATGCATAACTAGCTCATTGTATCTCAGATCGTACCTGAAAATGAGTTTCGTGGCGTAATGTCTCCCAATGTTTTTAACTGAGCTGAAATTTGGTTTCAGCTTTGCGTAGACTGTGTTGTCCTCTAATATTTGACGATATACACAGTTTAGCGCTTGGTTTACTGCGTGAAGGGCCTGGTCGCCTCTCGTACGCAGTTGTTTGGTGCGCAGTCAGTGTTTACGGTAGCATTCACTGGCCTGACATGCAGGAAGAGCTGCCGTTAGATTGTCACTTCGATTTCTGTTGAGAGTCCATGCCAGCGCTTTATTACTTAGTCAATGCATCCAAGTTGTATCATAAGTGATCTGTCTATCACACGGCGAATACAGCATTTAAAGCGCGTTTTCTTTTGCTCTGATGTATTGTGATCAGTTTCTCTAACATGTACTAGTGCATCAGTTAATGCAAATAGTCAATGGCACACAAAATAATTCGCATTATTCTCCACGTTTTGTGGCAAATAAACAAGTACCTACAACAATAAACAACTTTATCGTATTTTGTATTTAATGTATATTTATGTATTAATATATATATTTATTTTCCTCGATCAAAGCTGACCGCGTGTTGTCTTATTTTATATGGTAGAGTAAAATTTCTGACAAAAATTGACCAGTTATATATTTCTTCTTTAACAACAAAAATAGTTCTACAAGATGCATTGCCGAAGCATCGTTTTAGGTTTCGCCAAGCAACGCTCCGATGGAAACCCGGTCTGGATGCACGGACATACGGACATATAGTTCCTCTACTTAGCCCAAAACGTTCTGTTATCGTTCGGTTGTAACTCCACTCTGTTTTTTCTCACTAGTATGCAATATTAGCTTTAAGCTGCGCACAGGACACACGCAAAGATGAGTTGGGGACGCCATTTGATTGAATTCTAGTAAATGCAAAATAATCGCAGTGCTCGGGCAAACCGCTATAGAGTTGGTGTCGCTATAGAGTTGGTGAAAGCGGTTAATAGGGAGGGGCGATACCTCTTATTTTATTTTCGATCCGATACCGATATTTTCAAGCCCAGTATCGTCAATATCGATACCTATATAAACTAAACTGATCTTTTAAATTATTCAAAGAATATAATCAGTAATTGTACTCCCTTAATATTAGATTTTAAAGCCATGTTTTTTTTTAACATTTCATAGGCCTTTTTTTGTTTACACTGTCAGAAATAAAATATAGTAACTATAGGTGTAACTATACCTTAAAAGGGAGCATATTAGTACCATAGAAGTATGCATGCTTTAAAGGAACACTCCACTCTTTTTGAAAATAGGCTCATTTTCCAACTCCCCTAGAGTTAAACAGTTGAGTTTTACCGTTTTCAAATCCATTCAGCCGATCTCCGGGTCTGGCGGTAGCACTTTTAGCTGTAGCTTAGCATAGAATATATCATTGAATCTGATTAGACCGTTAGCATCTCACTCAAAAATGGCCAAAGAGTTTCTATATTTTTCCTATTTAAAACTTGACTTCTGTAGTTACATCGTGTACTAAGGCTGACGGAAAATGAAAAGTAGGGATTTTCTTGGCCGATATGGCTAGGAACTATACTCTCATTCCGGCGTAATAATCAGGGAACTTTGCTGCTGTACCATGGGTGCAGCAGGCGCAATAATATTACGCAGCGCCTGAAAATAGGCTTATTGGAAGTTACCTAGCTGGGGACTATTTTCAGGCACTGCGTAATATCATTGCGCTTGCACTTAACAGGCTATATGAAAAACAAGCTCAAATGGAGCTAACAAGGTTTTTGGCCGGCGAATGAGGAGATCTGTGTTTTGTCTGTCAATAGAACGGCAAGTGCATCACATTATATGCTTTCATCAACTTTTACAGGTTATATAACGTTAAATTATTGTTGCTATATGGGCGCTTAGTTTTTCTTGTTTAATACACTTGGCCAAAATCTCATAAGTGCTTATGCACAGGATATTTAAAATGTACAAAAGTGTAGGTCTTTTGGCTAGACGGCCATTAACCTACTTTTCCGCTCTTCAAACACACAAAAACATTACCCTTTACAGACATGGTGTTTGAAGAAAACGCTGTACTATTAAAACATCAGTTATTTATTTACCCTTGCATTGTGAAAAAGTGCAGATCTGTCTCCAGGCTGTGCACGGCGCGTCAAGCTGAATGGAGGCGGGGTGAAGTTATGAGGTTTTGCTGAGAACTTGAGGATTCAACGGCGTTACAAAGTTTTACTGACAAGCCCTTTGTAATAGCATTGGTTAAATATTTGTAAAACCCTCTGATTTTTATTATTTAATAATAACGAATTGTAATAGAGATGTGACGTTTGTTTGGATAATTTTTCACCGCACACCTGACTGGGCTAGGTTATGGCAACTGCCATACTCTGCCATAAGGAAACGCTGCCCCTGATATACATAAATAGAAAAACTTTATTATCCAAAATGAGTCTGACATCAGTGCACTGAACTGTAAAGTTGAAGTTTATTCAACTTCAATTCAATTAGATTTGCGCTACTGTCTTCACACACAGACGAAACTTACTAGAGCAGTGTGACATAATATACCTCTGTAAATAAATACAATATAAATTCACGTCTCGCGCACTTTAATGCCCTTTGAATGTAACGTGTATGTTCCCTTGGAACTGGAATCATGGCGGAATTTCATGTGAAGTCCACTTCGCAGGGCACTTACGGTCGAATAAGACAACACATGAATGCTGCTGCTTGAACAAGTCCTTACTGAAGTGAAAGTGTTGACTGGTGTCACTATCTAGCGAATGCGCCGGCGGATCTCCACCAAATTCGGGGGATCCCTTCGGGTCACCCTCCGCGTGTCGGTAGCCCCCCGGGATCGCTTGATCAGTCGGTGCTGGACCGTGAATTTAACCACCCGTAACTCCCAAACCCCGGGGGCTATCGACATGGGGGTGGTCTCATTCGTATCTGTGTTATGTTCTGTAAAAAAAATGTCATATCGGCGGCATATTTGCCGATACCGATATATCGGCAACAGGCTCATATCGGCCGTAACTCAACACAAGAGCTAACCACTAATGACATGTGAAATAAAACATCATGTAAAAAAATAAAATAAATCATCATGTTTTAAAGAAGAGTGGCTTGATTAAGTGGTGGAAATAGCGGATGATGAGCACACAACAGTAACAAAACTCCAAGACATTTACAGTTTGCTCCAGCTCCCTGCAACTTATATTGTTTGATTCCACTAGGTGCCAAGATGTACCAGAAAAAAGAATCTTTCAAATAACAGCTTCTAAACAGGAGTTATTGAATTGTAACCGAAGGGAGTAAAATTGTCCCTTTTTTGCATCTAAAAGTATCTTTTTGAGTTTCCTTTGCAAAAAACGTTTTTATAAAACATATTGCCCCCAGAATCCTATTTTACTATGTGCCATAGCACTTTTCTTGATTATTGACTTAATTTATTTTAATTGTTTGTCCAAGTGGTAATATACAAAATGGCATAAGCGAATTATACCAAATTGTGTTTTATACAAATTTTTTTTCTTTCAGGAGACACAAGACTCTATAAATTGTAAAATCCATGTGGTTTATTAAATTCTAAAACTGAATCCACATCCTACAGCTTTATATCATTCCATTTATGTGCTTCATTTTAGTCCCCTGCATAATCTCTGCATCAGCATCCTACCTCTATCAGCATCCGCATCCTGCCTGGAGATCAGACGCGAGCTGTGCCGCTAGCTCCACGCTAACTGCTTCTGCCATGAGCTCGTGGCTGCTATCTGGTCTTCAGAATGTGAAACAAAGAAATAGCTGTGTATAAACAGCACTGTAATATCCATGTATATTTACTGAAACACATCCTGTACTGAACTTTACGTTTCAAAATAATGATTCTATAAAAAATGGAGCAAAAGCACTCATATGTGCTCACCAAACAAGCGTCCTCTCCACCGTGACAATGGTCCCGTTTGAAAGAAGAGATCCTAGCGGATCTCCACCAAATTCGGGGGATCCCTTCGGGTCACCCTCCGCGTGTCGGTAGCCCCCCGGGATCGCTTGATCAGTCGGTGCTGGACCGTGAATTTAACCACCCGTAACTCCCAAACCCCGGGGGCTATCGACATGGGGGTGGTCTCATTCGAAAGTGGGCCTCTAGACGTACACTCGATTCACATTCGAGAGGGTTCCTCAAGCTGAAGGGATCCCCCGAATTTGGTGCAGATTTGCCATTACGGAGATATGGCCGTTCAAAGTTTCAATGGTTTTCCATGGACTTGAGCTTTAAAGTGTTTCATCCAGGTCGCCAGTAGCAAACAATGGAGCGTGCTCTGCTGGACGAACTAAGTAATTACACCATTTCAAGCATTTTATCTGCGTTATGTTCTGTAAAAAAAATGTCATATCGGCGGCATATTTGCCGATACCGATATATCGGCAACAGGCTCATATCGGCCGTAACTCAACACAAGAGCTAACCACTAATGACATGTGAAATAAAACATCATGTAAAAAAATAAAATAAATCATCTTAAAGAAGAGTGGCTTGATTAAGTGGTGGAAATAGCGGATGATGAGCACACAACAGTAACAAAACTCCAAGACATTTACAGTTTGCTCCAGCTCCCTGCAACTTATATTGTTTGATTCCACTAGGTGCCAAGATGTACCAGAAAAAAGAATCTTTCAAATAACAGCTTCTAAACAGGAGTTATTGAATTGTAACCGAAGGGAGTAAAATTGTCCCTTTTTTGCATCTAAAAGTATCTTTTTGAGTTTCCTTTGCAAAAAACGTTTTTATAAAACATATTGCCCCCAGAATCCTATTTTACTATGTGCCATAGCACTTTTCTTGATTATTGACTTAATTTATTTTAATTGTTTGTCCAAGTGGTAATATACAAAATGGCATAAGCGAATTATACCAAATTGTGTTTTATACAAATTTTTTTTCTTTCAGGAGACACAAGACTCTATAAATTGTAAAATCCATGTGGTTTATTAAATTCTAAAACTGAATCCACATCCTACAGCTTTATATCATTCCATTTATGTGCTTCATTTTAGTCCCCTGCATAATCTCTGCATCAGCATCCTACCTCTATCAGCATCCGCATCCTGCCTGGAGATCAGACGCGAGCTGTGCCGCTAGCTCCACGCTAACTGCTTCTGCCATGAGCTCGTGGCTGCTATCTGGTCTTCAGAATGTGAAACAAAGAAATAGCTGTGTATAAACAGCACTGTAATATCCATGTATATTTACTGAAACACATCCTGTACTGAACTTTACGTTTCAAAATAATGATTCTATAAAAAATGGAGCAAAAGCACTCATATGTGCTCACCAAACAAGCGTCCTCTCCACCGTGACAATGGTCCCGTTTGAAAGAAGAGATCCTAACCTAAAAGTTAATACAGAGTTTTTGGCTGTTTGCGGCTGACTGAAGCAATTGTGCGAGTAGGAATGTGATGCATCTGAATGTTCGATCTGTGATAGTCACACAATTAAATAATAAATAAATTCCTGAGAATAAGAGCTTTCTTGTGATATATGATTTGACTGTTTTGTGAAAAATATTTAAAAAATACACTTCTTCTGAAAAATTATTCGCAGTCATTAGGTGGAAATTCGTGTGTGGGTCGAATTAGGGGTGTGCGATATTGACATATCTCTATTTTCTGGGATTTTATCGATGAAGATTAGATGATATTTTGCTGAGTATTATTGTGCTGGTGCCGCAAGTGGTACTATTGATCAGCAGTCTTCCCCATGATTGTGTAGCCTAGTGAACCAAACTGAGAGACCATTTTGAAGGCTCAGGAAACCTTTGCAGGTGTTTTGAGTTGATTAGCTGATTGGCATGTCACCATATTCTAATTTGTTGAGAAGACTTAAACTACTTCAGTCTGTGTGCATTGAATTGATTTAAAACACTAGTTTCACAATTTGAGTTGAATTACTGAAATGAACTTTTCCACGACATTCTAATTTGAGATGCACCTGTGTATGTGTGTGTGTATGTATGTATGTGTGTGTGTGTGTGTGTATATATATATATATATATATATATATATATATATATATCAAAATCAAATATTTTTAGAAATTCTATTCCAGTTATTTCTAAAAGTAATGACTTGTAAATAATCTTATCTTAAATGTCTCCCTGTACATTTCTGTTGCTTGTATATTACATCTACACTTTACTATAGAACCCTCAATTTTAGTGACTCAATAATTTGATTCTTAACTGTCCATCTAAAACTAAAATGAAGTTTTAGCTAAAGTCCAGGTAAATGCTTATTTGTTAATCTGATTAGTACAATTAAAATGTATGACTCTACAAGTCCATTAAAATAATTCACAACTGGAAGCAAATGAATTGTGATTTTTATCATGACATTTTGTTTTGATGCATAAAAGTCCGTTTTAACAATGAAAAGTAATATACAGACAGTGATGCATGTGCAACAACAATAATGTGCATAGTTCTGATCTTAATATAATTTAATCATAATCTGGTTAGTTTCTATTAATATCGAAGTTTATATGCTTAATTCTGTTTGACACATTTTGTATTGGTGGTCTCTGCTCAATGCCTCTATTGCCTAAAATCGTTGAGGACCCCTGCTCTACTACAAGGGGATGTTTTAGATATCTGTAAAATAATTCACGTTCACGTTTTTTTGTAAATATCTATTGAAAATATTTTGTTTTTATATTATATTATAAGCCTAATGAATAATTGACCTCAAAAGGGAATTCATGAGAAATAACGGCTTCATTTTTTTTCATATTAGCTAATATTATATATATATTTTTTTTAATTCTGTGTGAGATTTAAAAAAATATATAATTTCTTGGTAATAGCACTGTAAAACAAATTCTCAGGTAACCTAAAATGTACGTAATTTAGTTACATCAAGGGTCAAATCAAATATAAATGGCACATTAAAGTTAAGTTACACACTTTTTTTTTGTGTGTGCGCGCGCTGTATAGCTCTGGTATAAAGAATGTTTTTACTCAGGTGGCCGAAATTATCCGCCCAATAGGGAAATAGGATTTTCTCAGCAAGAAAAAAAAATTAGAGGGAACATTGCTAATATGGTCTAGGACTAGTATGGAAGTCCCAGTGCTGTTATATTAAATATCAGCCCTCTTGAAAAGCTGCTTGGCTAATCAAATTTAAGGATTTGAATTAACTGTTGTATTTTCAATATGATGTATTTCCTGTGAATGTACACAACTTCTTATTCGTTAGCTAAATTATTAAACAACAAGAAGAATAACAGTGCAGTTAACAAACTTTTTACACCATAAACAGGCTTGCTTGTGATTGTGACAAATTAAAATGACAAACACTAGTTTGCAATATTAAGCAGCATAAACTTTTTCTGCACTCTTTCTGTGCAAGGCTTCCGGTGTCAGGCACGTCCAAGTTAAAAAAATAAAATAAAATTGGCTGCCCTCTTAAGGTGGAAAATGGTAATTTTGCATGTGCAATATAAAGATGTTACTTAAATTAGAATGCATAAAAAGTAAGTGATGGTGTGTTTTTATGTATGTTAATATAGACCAGGCTTTTGTCACCCTCGCCACAACTGACAATTATGCCAAAGGAGCAATGGTACTTGGCAAGTCCTTGAGGAACCACAACACATCGAAGAAACTAGTGGCCCTGATTGGCCCCCATGTCTCGGAACCCTCCAGGTAGAGTGCTTGCTGTCTTTTGTAGCACAGCTTAAGTAAATGAGTTGGTTTTCAACTGCTTTGTGTTCTGTCGTATAGGGTATTTGTTGTCCACACTGCAGAAGTGTGATCTATAGATCAATCAGTCTCACTTTGTGCTCTGTGTGCTACATTGCAGAGCAGTGCTTCGTAAGGTCTATGATGAGGTCAGGCTGGTGGATGTGCTGGACAGTGGGGATGCTGCACACTTGGCCATGATGAAGAGACCTGACCTGGGCGTCACCTTCACCAAACTCCACGGCTGGACTCTTACAGAATACTCCAAATGCGTGTTTATGGATGCAGATACTCTAGTGAGTGCTGTCTCGATGTTGGTCATGATGTTTTCATAATGTCTTTGAGGGGCTTTCATTGGTCTTCCCTCTTCTCTCTAGGTTTTGTCTAACATAGATGAGTTATTTGAGCGAGAGGAGCTCTCTGCTGCACCAGATCCCGGCTGGCCTGATTGCTTCAACTCTGGTGTGTTCGTCTTCCGTCCCTCCAACGAGACTTATGGGAAGCTTCTCACCACCTGCTCAGAGAATGGCAGCTTTGATGGCAAGTGACACTTCTTTAGTGTTGTTAAATTTAAGAAGCTATAGGGGGTGTTTTAACATTTCCATCCTTAAACGGAGGGCTGCATAACTGCATTGCATAATGTTTTGGAAAATAACTTTAACCATATACTGTGGAATTCATTCGAAAATAGGGTTCTGGTCCTCCAGCATGAATATAAGATATTCAAACCCTGGCTTGTGAAAGAGTTGAGCAAACTTGCTAGAGTTCAGCGTGACCATGAGTGAGTTCTTTATAAGGCATATAAGCAGAACACAAGGTGGCTCTGGGTTTTTTTTGTAACGGGCAAGCTGCAGTTAATCACGCTGTGCGCTGCACAGCTCTTGAAGTCAGCCCAGACTCTCAAGTCAGCGGTGTGGTGGTGTGGGGGGGGGGGGGGGGGGGGTGCGCGCCACCCGCCAGCCGAGGGAGTTATTCCTAGGCTCTGTGTAGGATTAAGTAATCAAAGGCCTCTCAAATGAGAGACTCCTGCTAAACCCTTGTGAAATCAATTTGGTTGTACTGTACTGGAACTGTCATTATTTATACCGGATTACATGCAAGTGCATGTTCAATTCCAGTCCATTTTTCTGACCAATTATGTATTAAGAGATACTGTTTTGTCACTTCAATATTCCTGTTCTTTAATGTCTAACCCAAATTATTGTTGAAAAGGACTCTCTTTCTGTAGTTTGCTTTTTAGTTGGAGATCTAATCTTGAACAAAGAATTGAGCCTCAGATGTTATCAGTAGGCCTCTGTTTTGAAGGTCTTGGAGGCAGTTGTATTTGTTTCATCTCCGTATCACTCGGAGTTTAAAAAAAAAAAAACTATTGCCTAGTCATGTTTTGTTGTCTTTCTATTTATGTAGCACAACATTCAGAGGGTTCTTGTAATGTGATTTGATTAGTCCCAGTCACCATGCTATACAGCCTATGGCTTCTCTCTGAATGTCTGAAAATGTCTGACTTCTACTAGTGAGACATTCACTCAAAAATTAATGTTGTCATTTACTCACCCTCATGTTCCAAACCCATAAGATTTTTCATCTTTTTATAATCGTTTTATTAACTTTTTGGACTTTTAGTAGTCCAGAAATCTTTGATTTTTAAAAATATATTTTGGGTTTCGATTATAAAAATCTTATGGGAATGGAATGACACGAGGATTCCATAATTAATGACAGAATCTTCGTGTTAGATTGAACTATAACTAACTTTTAACATGTTCTCAGTCATAGTTTTGTCATGTATAGGACATCATGTGCTTTTCATATGCAACGCTAGTCTCCTGTTCACTGATAACCTGAGGTCAACTAGACTGAGGTTAGTTTTCTTTGCTTGCATACCCTTTGTAAAAGCAAGGGTCAACGTTAAGCAAACAGCTAAGCAAGTGTCTCCTGAAGCAATCTTACATGTCCCCAACCCCCCCACCCCATCAAAGGCTGAGTTTGCGTAACTGCTCATTGCTTCATCTGTTTAAGGAAGATTACAACCTCCTGTAAATATTTTTCAAATCACAGTGAAGCACCTGAAACCTCTTGTTTGTTTGACTTGTTTTCATCAGGTGGGGATCAGGGCATTCTCAATAGCTTCTTCAGTGATTGGGCAACAGCAGACATTTCAAAACACCTTCCTTTCATCTACAACCTCAGCAGTATCGCCATCTACACCTATCTCCCAGCATTCAAGCAGTGAGTGAGATGTAACATGATAGATTTGTCAGAGTTTGCATGAAGTGTGCCAAGGTCAAATGAAAGCCCAATCACACAGCAACATTGTAACGATCTGAATCCAGCACCAGAAATCCTTTCTGTTCCTGGCCTTGCACATCAATTTCCAAATACATACTGCCCTCCAAAAATAGTGGGGCTATTTTAGGGTCTTTACACGGAGCCTAAATGCCATTTTGAATAGATTGTTACATGATCTTTTTTTCCATGAGCAACACATACTGTTCTCTGGTTAGTCAAGCTCTCATTAGGATCTAATTTATATGTACATTTTCCATCTGAATGCCACAAACTGACATATCTTGAATATTCCTGTGACTAACCTCTGCTTTATTAAAACTGGATGTTTATAGGAGGCAGGTTTTATTTATTTTAAATGTTGAACAGTGTATTGTATGTGATTGTAGGATTATTGGCAGGTCCCTCTTTAGTACTTCCTGGTTGGCAAGTGTTTGGGATTTCTAAATCCCAACTGACCATTCCTTATTCCCTTAGATACGGCCGTGATGCCAAGGTAGTTCATTTCCTTGGCAAAGTCAAACCGTGGGATTACAGTTATGACGCCACAAGCAAAACATTAAAGGGCCAGTCCCAGGATGCTTCTGACATGCACCCCAACTTCTTGCTGCAATGGTGGGAGCTTTTCTCTTCTTCAGTATTGTCCCTCATGAAGGAGGAATACGGTGACCAGCCCTTCCATTCCGGATGCACCGAGGTAAGCAGCAGTGGCACAATGATCATATAGGCAGTTTTGGCAGGTATTGTTAGAATTTATTTGTTGTTCTGAGTCCGATTGGACATGTAATAAGGAAAAATTTAAGATTTGAATTAAATTTTATAGTAGGCGCTCAATAACAATTGTCGTTTCTTTTTGAATTTCGATAAGATTATAAGGGCAAATGTTTTATTTTTTTTCAATGGCATGCACTAATCATGCAAAATAAAAGTGTGGTCACATTAGCAAAATTTCTGTGAAAAGGGGTCCGTTGTGTGCTGTCAATATTGTTGTGATTTCTGAAGTCACTTTCAAACTAGGCAGCTTTTTGTTGTCAGTGCAGCAAATCTGCATGACTTGAACAATTTGCATGGGGAAGTCATTTTCTCATGTAAAAATTCTAGATCATTTTGGGCCACGTTCACACAGCAGCAGAATACGGTTGTCAGTCCTGTATTTGAGTCCTTAATACGGTTATGTTCACACACAGTTTGGTTATTTACAGGCGTGACAACCGCATTCTGTAACCAAACTCACCTGTACATGTTCAGGACTCCCAACCGCATTCTCGGAACACACGCGCTGTGTGAACGGAACAGAGCTGGACAACTAGTTGTCTGTCACGTCATGCAGTGTGAGAGAGCCGATCTGCTGCACAAACGTGCGTCTACCGTGTGTTATGTGTTTTCATGTGTGTTTTCGGTAATTTACAGTGATTGAGAAATTAGCTGCGTGTCATCTGAAATTTTTAGATCCCGTCAGTTTTCCACCGGAGCTGCTCCCGTCAGTTTTGTGTTCTGCGTGCGACTCAAATACTCCGCTCTCCACCCAAATTTAAAAGGCTGCTGTAGGTTAATGAAGATTTGACGAAAGAACTCACGGCTCGATTGGACTCTTTTTGGGCACTGTCGCTATGGTTCCTGGTAAGGAATACGGGCTTGACTCCTGTTACACGTTCATTTAGACCAGGGGTGCCCAAACTCGGTCCTGGTGGGCCAGTGTCCTGCAGAGTTTAGCTACAACTTGCCTCAACACACCTGCCTTTAAGTTTCTAGTATACCTAGTGAAAGCTTGATTATCTGGTTCAGGTGTTTAATTGGGGTTAGAGCTAATCTCCTCTGAACACCGGCCCTCCAGGCCCGAGTTTGGACACCCCTGCTTTAGACAGTATTCCAAACGCAACTGTAAGCTGCTGTGTGAACGGGACATTTCGAGACTCAAACCTGTAAAGAAAATGTAGTTGTCAATCCCAAAAACTGACAGTGTGAACGTACCCTTGGATTCCTATTGAAATTTAACGAACAATGGTAAATATGACATTGAGACCAAGAGTACACCAAGTAAACGGGCCTAATTTTGTTTTTCCTCCATTGACCTAAAACTAACTCTTTACATGAAGTTTACTTCTCTATTTAGCTGAAGAGAGAAATAAAGAAGTAATCTAATGTCTGAATGATTAAATTTTGAATTCTCATTTTAAAATTGAGTTACAGTTCTGTGGTCAGTAGTGGCATGTACTGTATACTGGGGCATTTATAAAGTGTGAAGAAGTAGCCTTTATAACGAAGACTTGATAATTAAGACTACAGCTTGACTGGTTTAGTCTTGGCTCTGGTGAATTGCGTATCCTGGGTAAATTTGAGAAGGTGATGCAAGTAGTTATCTCTCTAAAACACAAGTGGGCATTTGCCAATCAGTGGGGTGTTTTGAAAACCATGATAGCTGTTTTCAGCCTCTTTATGCTTTAACCTTCTACAGTCTAGGTTTAGGGGTGGGACTTCATAATTTTAGCAAGTTGGTAATGGGATGGAAAAATGTCCACTAATTGGGAAATGCCCTGAGAGGCATACTCTGCTGTAAATTCACTTCAAATATGGACCCAAGATGATTTTACAAAACACTTGCTGTGGTTTTGGTCTTTGTTCATTAAATTTTATTTAACTGAATATATTTGTATGTAATGTTTCGTGTCACATGGGATATTGCAGCCTAAATCGACAACTATTGTTAGAAATGCTGTTGTGTTGGGTAAAAATCTCTTCCTGAATGACTTTCCATCAACTGACATGGTTCATGTACTGTACTATTATTAAAATAAGTTTCTTTTATAATCTTAAATACATGCAAAAATTCTATTGTTGGTGATTTTCACCTGATTTCTCCCCCCCCCCCCCCCCCCCCCCCCCCCCCCCCCCCCGCCC
>NW_015505581.1:673680-676487 GCF_001515645.1 Sinocyclocheilus grahami | reverse complement strand
CCCCCTTAGAGTGATATTCACGTTGATGTGGCTCAGATGCACATATCCCATCATCCCCCTCCACCTCAGATGTCATCTCAGGAGCGCAAACAGAAGTGGGAACATGGCCAAGCGGACTACATGGGACTGGACTCTTTTGAGAACATAGAGAAAAAGCTAGATTCTTTCTTGAAGTGAGAGACTCATAGGAACGGATCATCAGATCTAGTTTTGTACTAGGGTACGTATAGGCCATGAAATCACATTAAAAAACAAACAAAATTAAAAATACATCCTCTAATTTTTATACCAGTCCAGATCGTCTATGCAGCTCAACTACTCAACCTCTTACACACTGTGATTGCAACAGTTATTAGAATGACACAATATGTCACTTGCCTCATTTCCAGAGGAGACGTGACATGACGTAATCATTCAGTTATTGTTTCTGGTCTCACTGAACAAGACACTACTGTTGTTGTGTTTTTTTTTTTTTTTTTTAAATACCATAATGTAAATGTTATGGGCCTACAACTTATTTGCCTTTTGGGTGTTTGTGAAGATAAGAAACATTTGAAGAAAATGGAGAAACATACAGCAAACAAAACAATACCAAACCTTGTAAATGTCAAATATACTGTACACCACTCCATATTCAATATTAATAATCTAATGATATTGTGTTTACAATTACACACTGTGTGCTGCCAACTCGCTTGCATTGTTAATATTGGCTCTGATACACATCAGCAACTCTTATTGTGTGCACCAAGGTCATTCTTCTCTTACCTACTGGGCAATCACTCCCTGGACCAGGGAGATAAGGCACAAGGGGTTTGCTACACCTTGTTACAACTTATGCTAGTAATGCTGTAGCTGTTGTTAACTAGTTCGTAACCTCTCTGTAGCTCTGCTCCCACCTGCAACATCTGAAATAAAGAACTAGTAATACGAGTCCTAATTTACTGTCATTAGAACCAGTTAAATCTTTCATGAACAAATAAAAATCGCATGGTGTTTGCTGTAATGAAAATGATAACCATCTTAGATTAAAGAGATATTGTATGTGTATATAACGAGTTGGGGAAAAAAAAAAGAACCTAACTGAACAATTTGCAATAAAGTGAAAAAAGTGCTGTCATCAAAGGGGTCATATGTCACGATTTTCAATTTTTCCTTTCTCTTTGAAGTTACAAGCTCTTGGTGCATAAAGGAGATCTGTAAAGTTGCAAAGACTGAAGTCTCAAATCCAAAGAGATATTCTTTATAAAAGTTGAGTCAACCACGCCTACCTAAAACCGCTCGTTCTAACCCGCCCCCACATGTCTACGTCACGATGTGGGAAGATTTGCATAGCGCCGGCCAAATGTTCACTCAAAGAAAAAAGGCGTAACTTTTATTCTTTTATTAACTTTTATTGTTGTTGCCTCCGCCGCCATGTGAAGACTCTGTGTGTTTTGTTGTGAAAGCGAAACTTTGTTTGGCCTTCCAAAAGAGGATGATATCTGCTTCGTCATGCCTGGAGCTGATCTGTGCTGGTCGCTGAGGAAATACATCAACTTCGCGCTATCGATCGCTGGATTGGCTTTCACCGTGGACTAACCGGAGTCCAGCCCGGGGTCGTCACATGTGGTTGCCGCAAACTAGGGCTGAACAATTTTGGAAAATAATGTAATTATGATTTTTTAATTTTTTTTTACCAATATTGCGATTTAATATGCAATTTTTTTTTAAAGCTTTTTGTTCTGTATTATTCAACAAAGACGAGCTATAAATCATTGTATAGTATGCCGCACCTGCCTGGGTCTGTGCCACTTCATCTATGGCTTTTCTCTTCGCTTTCACAAACCGATCCATCTCCCATTCTAAGTTACGTTCTTTGGCTGTTTACTGTTTTATTTCTTTTCTTTCTCTGCTGATGGCCCGCGCTCTACTTGAAGCAGCGCTGCTTAGACCGATGGGTGTGTGTCATCAAAGTACTGCGAGAGCTATAAGAGAGCGCGGACGTCTCCTTATGCTTTCTGTCGCTGTACTTGGATGTCATACACCGATCGATCTTCAAGTTGAACACACCTGTTTACTCTCGCGTGTCACGTGTGTAATCGCAGCCTCTGCGATTGAAAAATCACGTTATTTCATATCGCGATATTATCGCAAAAGCAATTAATCGTTCAGCCCTACCGCAAACCCACCGGCCACTCCTTCGTCGAATCCTCCGGCTGCGCCGTTCCTCACTCAAGCCCGCCGTGTGTGACGCTGTGTTTCGTTGTGGAAGCCAAACTATTTTGTTTGGTCTTCCAAAAGAGGGCACGACTAGAAATCAGTGGTTAAGTTGTATTTACAACACTGTTCCAGAACAGTTCAACCCAAATATTCAGATGTGTGCAGCACATTTTATGGAGGACTGTTTCCTGAACCTGGTAGAGTAGACTACAATGCCGGCTGTTCTGACTCACAGATTGTAAGTAAGTTTTCATATTTAAAGAATTTGCCACTGACGATTCAAACGCGAGTTTTGGGCAGTGTAGAGTAGCGCTTGTTGTTTGTCATTTCTCCGATCACAAATGCAGACATGGTTTTATGTTTACGCGGTGTGATGCAACGTGTAAAAAGACAGTATAAGTCATTATAATCCGTAATTATGTCCCCAATGGATGCAACAAATGCCTCGTTTATAATGGGTTTTAATGTTTTTGTCTCGTCGCTCCGGCCGGACAGGTCATCACAGTATGGTGAGGGGCGTAACATTTCCGTCACACGCTTGAGGTATTCGGCCAATCACAACGCACTGGATAGCTGGCCAATCACAGCACACCTCGCTTTTCAGA
>NW_015505581.1:661777-672117 GCF_001515645.1 Sinocyclocheilus grahami | reverse complement strand
TGTCTACACCGGACGCGAGCGGCAAAATACAGTAGAAACCATTATAATCATTGACGCTGTGTACACTGGATGTGGCGCGACAAAACCCAGCATTAAACTGATGCCTTGTTCTATTTATGATGTACTGACACAAAGTTAAAATGATTTGCAGTGGTCGCTTTGTCGCGTCTAGTGTAGAGCTGTTGCGACACGGCTTCCGGTATAGACACAGTGAGTGAAGCCGAGAGCAAGATATGCCTCATCATATTTTCTGCGTTTAGCTTTTAAATGGTCAGCACCTGCCTGGGTCTGTGCCACTTCATCTATGGCTTTTCTCTTCGCTTTCACAAACCGATCCATCTCCCATTCTAAGTTACGTTCTTTGGCTGTTTACTGTTTTATTTCTTTTCTTTCTCTGCTGATGGCCCGCGCTCTACTTGAAGCAGCGCTGCTTAGACCGATGGGTGTGTGTCATCAAAGTACTGCGAGAGCTATAAGAGAGCGCGGACGTCTCCTTATGCTTTCTGTCGCTGTACTTGGATGTCATACACCGATCGATCTTCAAGTTGAACACACCTGTTTACTCTCGCGTGTCACGTGTGTAATCGCAGCCTCTGCGATTGAAAAATCACGTTATTTCATATCGCGATATTATCGCAAAAGCAATTAATCGTTCAGCCCTACCGCAAACCCACCGGCCACTCCTTCGTCGAATCCTCCGGCTGCGCCGTTCCTCACTCAAGCCCGCCGTGTGTGACGCTGTGTTTCGTTGTGGAAGCCAAACTATACGCACAGGATAGCTGGCCAATCACAGCACACCTCGCTTTTCAGACCGATGAGCTTTGTAAAAATCGACGCGTTTCAGAAAGGCGGGGCATAGAGGAGAAACAATAATGTACAGTAAGTGGGAAATGTTTTTTGAACCTTAAACCGCATAAACACATTTCATTACACCAAATACACCAAATAATGTCCTTTTTAGCAACATCATATGACCCCTTTAATAAAGCACAAATAATCTGAAATGAACGGACTGCAGTAAAGTTAGCTTCGTAAATCTACCTCTCCATAAGGCCTCGGATCTCATCTATCCGAGCCTGTTTTAGGCCCTGTGGCATTTTCACTCTGAAAGCCTTGTCCACAAGCTCCTGTTTCTTCTTCTTCACCATGTTCTCTTCCACAGAATCTTTCACAATAAGCTAAATGCAACCATAGAGAGGAAAGAGTCATCAATTGCAAACTTCCTGTCTTGAAAGGCCAAACCCTAATCAAACAATACATAATTTTATGCTGTCAGTCTAAAAAAATGTAATGTGCTAAAAGTAAATGTCACTCTTTTGTGCAAATATTCTTGTCTGATTGAAAGTTGAATGTAGACTGATTAAGAGTAAAACTAAGTGACATTTGAAAAATGTCTGTCAATCCAACCTTACAGTTGGGCCTCAGTATACTAGACAGTATGAATTTTTATTACAACAGCTGTGATGGAAGAGAACTGTTGTGAATGTTGCTTTTACTCTGTAGCTATGTTTCCATCCATGTATTTTAATGGAAATTTTGGGATATTACATTAAAAAAAATGGTTGGAAACGGTGATGCGCATCAGATCTTAAAATGTGCATTTAAAAACTTGTGCGCTCAATTGAGGTGGATTTTTTTTAGTTTTTTTATCTGATAAGAAAACATTCATAAATTACAATGGAAATGCATTTATCTAATAAATTCCTTGATGCGCAACAAAAAACTCGTTACTTTGCCTCAACAGATAACGTGATTGGATAACTGAAACAGTGTCATTGCACATCTCAGGAAAAAAAGAGCCACATGCTTCCCTGTTTGGTGCAACTTTCAGTTACATTATTAATACTTTGCGCTAGTTTCCCAGGAAGTGATGATTTTGTTCTCTTGAACACATAGGATGGAAAAAGTGCTTTATTCACAAATGTTTTATGCAATATTTAAATTTCCGGCACAAGTTAAACTTGCAACTTTGGATAGAAACGTAGCTACTGTCACATTAAACACTAATGAATTTCAGTCAATTACTGGTTTAATTACAGTTAGACTGAGGTCTCACAAACGTAATTAATGGTTCTTGGTTCATTTTGAATATTATATAACTGAAAAATTCTCAAATGGATAGTCAATGGTCAAAGTCATTGGTCACCAGAACGGTTTTTGTTGCAAACATTATTCCTTCTTTTGTGTTCAAAAGTCATTCCCACAGGTTTAGTGGGAGTAAACCACCAGTGAACTGTCCATTTAATTCAATTGATTAACTGGTTCTTAAAGGTATAGTTCACCCCAACATGAAAATTGTCATTGTTTACATCCTCATGTCATTCCAAACCTACATGACTTGCTTTTTTCTGCAAAACACAAGTGTCATACAGGTTTGGAAAAACACGAGGGTGAGTATATCAGTGCCAGAAACATCACACTCTCTAATGACATAACAATTTTCCCCAACTGTACAAGGTTTTGTTTTTTGACAAAAGTTTTAACCACTGTAGTCAATCTGGTGCCTTCATTAATGTTAAGCGTTGTAGTCATGAGTTAATAAGAAAACCATTAATATCATGTTCTGTGACATTTGTCAGCACTGTGTTTTACCAATGAGAAAAATGTCAGACGTGTAATAATAACCTTTGAGATCAGCTGCTAACATTCCTCTGACTGTCTGCCAGACAATGCCTTAAAGACTACCTTAGTGATCACCACATCTCTGCTCTAGCCCAGTCTATGACATCTGTCAACACACTGATCCTCTGCTGCAGGATTCCAAGCCTGAACAAACAGTAGAAAAAACCCCCCCACAAACAAATGAGCTCTTCGAGTGCACAAGAGTCGATTCATTCCCTATTATAGATGTATGCACACACGATCAAACAATGGCATTGCTGCCACCTAGCGGCAGACACTATCCTGGGGGAATTCAACTCACTGGATCCATCATGAAGACACGGGAAGCAGCGGCCAGATTAAGCCCAACCCCTCCAGCTTTGAGTGACAGTAGCATGATGGTGGGACTTCCTGGAGAGGAGTCTTGAAAATCCTGAATGGCATTTGCTCTGGTCTTCTGAGCCATAGAGCCATCCAACCGTGTGAAAGAGAATCCATATTCCCTGCAGACAGCAGCAGTGTCAGCACACTGAACCACTTATGGCTATTTCTTTTGGTATGTAATACAGTCTAGTTTATAGTAGCCTCAGCAATGAAAACTACCTCAAGGGAACTTCTATAAGTTTTCATAAACCTGTTAAACTGAGAAACCACAAGACTCTTTAACAGTGGGGTCTTCATTGCGGAGCTTCAACAGGTTGCTCATCAAAGCATCCACCTGCATAATGAAAAGCACTTAATTGAAATATGTCAATGTTTACCAATCTCATTATTTTTTTAGTTTCTGAAACCATTTGCCACATTTTGTTTGTTTTCCTCACACACACACACACACACACACACACACACATATATATATATATATATATATATATACGCGCACACACATATAAGCAGCCCTAGAAGGCAAGGTGAAATATCAGAAAGCCAATACAAGAGTCTTCCGGAAACCTCTGAGATGCTGAAATAATGCTGACCTTCTCCGATCGGATGACCTCACAGATGCAGGGCCTGCAGTACACATGATGACAAGCTGACGTAGGGAGTCTAGACAGATGGCGCACTCCTCGTCTGAGCCAAAGTTCAGCACCAATGTGATCTTATTGATGAGCCACTACCGCAACTCACTAGGGGTCCCAGGATCATCTAACACACATCCAAAACATTTGTTCCCCCAAAGACACACAACACAGCTGATTGGGTAGCTGCTGCTGTAGCATTGTGATTAAAGCTTAGAATGGAAATGATCCGTACTTAATAATTTCATGTAGTAGTAATTATACTGATTTAATCAGCGACTGTTTAATCTATTATTTATACCTGCCCCCGTGTATTTGCCCACAAGACTGGGGTGGCAGCAGTGCTGCCTCAGATGAACCAGGATGGCCAGGACATCAGCATAGTTTGTCATGACAGTTCCCTCTTCGAAATACCTGTAAAGACAAATTGTTTCTGTTTTCTGTCCTTTATGTAATATTGATGCTCTTCAAAGTAAGCAAAAGTGCACCCACCTGTCGACGATCTTCCTGCCCTCTCTCCTGACCCGTTCGTACTCCTCCCTCTCCTCCTCAAGAGAGAATCACATGCTGCACAAACACTCTCCGTTCAGGTAACTGCACCATTGTGCGCCCGGCCACTTTACTGTCCTTAGTGCGCCTCAATGTGATGCCCTTTACTAGCGCTTGTAAGTTCCTGATAACACATTTATATTACACGGTAGAAATATTCAATGCATAGAAAGGATGTGATTTGGGACGCAGCTATTGTTAGCATACTTAAATCCAACTCTGTCGCCCATGGTCACAGGTCTCTGAATGATTCTGTTCCACCACTCCTTCACATCAAAAGGCTTCAGCTTCAAGAAGGACATCAGCATGTACAGCTCCTTCAGGGAGTTCTGAATGGGGGTTCCTGAAGGTAAAAAATTACCATGATTGGCATCTAGATGGATTTCACAGGCATTAATAATCTGTTATTTTGGTACTATTTAAAGGCAAAACAGCACAGAAATGAAGAAATAATCCAGGACTGAGACTTTAGCGGAGTAATCAGGTAACCTCCTAAGTGAACGTGCCGGACAGGATCCACCTGCATGCGCTCTGACTGCAGCTCCAGTATAGCTTTGCTCTGAAGAGCATTAGGGTTTCTGATGATGTGACCCTCGTCCAACACGACTCTCAGCCAGTTCACTTTGTGCAGAGGACTGTTCTGCAGGGGGTTAAAGTTACTTTTTTTATTATTTCACCATCTATCCAAAGCTTTTACAGAGTGTCTATTTACACTAAGAGCAAATAGCCCTTCTTGTTGGCGAAAACTATTTACACAAATTCCACCAACCAGTCTAGTTTTACAAAAAAATTGAGAAGAAATGACGCCAGTAACTGGGACAGTGGATTTAGCTTTTAATGCAAATGACCCAAGTTCGAATCCCACATTTTCCAGTTCCAATCTTCCTTTTCGCATCGCATTTGAGCTCAGAAATGTGTTTATTTTAAATAAAAATGAAGAAAATACTCAAAAAGCGTGGCTAATGGGTATTTAATAAAGGGGGGAAAGTGTTTAACAGGCCGGATGTGATGTCCTCGTGTTGATAGGAAGGCTTGCACACGACTGTGATGCATGCAGCTCATATTTTTACTGTGCTCAAAATAAGCACAGCTCCCTTCATGGACGTTTGAGGACATTTTTACTGATCAGAAGGTCCAATATGGTTAGGGGTAGGAGTAAGTGTGGGTTTTAGGGTTAGGGACAAAGTAAGGTCCCAAAAAGGCAGCATCAATTTATAGTTTTATTAAATATACACTGAATATGGTAATATTGCATACTATTTTATAATGTACTACAATACTGCCTTTATTTGCATCAAGTATTAATAGTATCTAGCTCTATATACACAGTGCAAATGGCATCTAACTTAGTATAAACAGCACTCAGCCAAGGTTTTATGGTGAATTTTATGATATTTTTATCATTTTAAAAGATCCACAGGTTAGTTTCCCCCACCATGGCTCAGCATTTTGTAATGGCAAACATTCTGTAGCAGCAAAAACAGCATGAGACTGTGTTTTAAATCCACCCACCCCATAATCTGATGAAAGCACATTGTATGTTGTGAGAACCACTTCTTCTTCTTCTGCTCAGACAGAAGGTTGACAGATCGGTTGCGCTCCGCACCATAGTACAGATACACCTTTAATGTGACATCAGCTCGGATATGTTGCTCAAACTGGTCCTGGATGGAGATGAAGTATAAACAAGAGCAATGTGTGTTAATGTTTTTTTAATGACATTTTTTAAGAAACTGAGCAGACTTGAAACACTCACCAGCCAGTTGCTAAGGACAGACAGAGGACATACAATCAAAGTGGCTCTGACCCCTGAGCCCCCACCACCTCCAGATGGGACCTTACCAGTGCCTACATCCCACACAGATTGATTGGTTTCCCACTGTGGAAATTAGAGACTATCAAGGCGATGGTGGTGAGGGTTTTGCCCTGAAACACAGCATAAATGTTCTGAGCACTAGTAACGCTTACTGAGCACTAAAAGAACAACATCCAATCTAAGGTCCTTACCATGTTTCTCACCAGCCCCATGTCATCAGCCAAAATCCCACCAAGCACTTTCTCTGGCCTTTCCTTAACAGCAAAGTTAGTGAGAACGTTAAAGTATAGGCCATTCTTCTCCTCCCAGAATGGGGGCAGATCGTTGCTGTTCTCACGAGAGGTCATCCACGAGAGCGCCTGCTTTTGATGTGGGAGCAGGGAAGTGCACACTGCCTGCACGGACAGACATTAACAGAGACATCTGTAAGTGACTGATGGATGAGATTGACATAAAAAAACAGTTGTGTTGTTTCTGTGCTCTCACCCCTGCTGGCTCCATTTCTCTGGTTTTATCCTCCATTAAATCATCAAATAGCTTGTCAAAGGCATTTTTCAGCTGATTAAGATGTAACAAAAATAAGTTTTATTAGCCAGTTCATTAAAATTGTGCAAAAAGCATCATAAACATATAGATTGGTGGTTCTCTACTGGTGTGTTGCAGCTCTGTTTGTTCATTAATGACAAAGAAAAACAATGTTAAATGAATGCTAAATGCAACTATCTATATCATCATGCCTCATATCATATTATGTATAGTTAAGACAGTAAAATAAATAAATGTATAGCCTTTTAAAAGTAAAAACAAGCCTCCCATATTATTTGTTGTTGACGTCAACAGCTGTGCATCCAATAAAACAAAATTAGGCAAGGAAAAAGAAAATATGGTACATATTATATTAAATAAATATTACTCAAAATAAATAAGGTTTATAATTTATTTATTTTTATTTAATATTATTTATACTTTGTAATGTGTGATTATACAGAGATTTTTGTTGATACTGTGTTGGGTCCAGTGTAGAAAAAAAAAAACTGCTGCGAACCACTGATCTAGATTTTACCATATAAAGGCATACCAGACAAAGAACAATAATTAATTTTGACATCTTATAACTAACATCTGTCACATGGAATTTACCTCTTCTTCAGTCAAAGGAATGGCAGATATTTTTGAAGACAAACCAAGCAGATCTCTACCCACAGATGTTTGTGTAGTGCCTCCTAAGATAATAAAATATCAATCATATAAGCATTATGCGTTCTCCAAAGAACATTAAGCAGCGAATAAACAAATGAGTGAACCTTTGAACTTAGTGCCAAGTTTGAAACCATGGCATCTCATCTGATTATGCACAGCTTCTCGGTTCTCCTCTTTGCCCCAGAATGTGAGGTTTACAGGCATTTACATTTTATTTTTCTCTCCATAGGGCACAACCCTATTAGGGAGATCAAACACAAAAGTAATCTGTTTCAATCAATTTGCAATAACATACCCAACAAATAACAAATTTGTAGAAAAGACACTGAGAAATTACTATACCCTTCCACCCTGGCCAAATTGTTGCCCATAATGTAGGCCATTGGGGCTGCCAGCTCTTTCTTGATGTGCCCCACCTGACTTCCGTACACATTAGCAACCATCACTGCATTTCGGTCATAGGGATTCTGTGGCTGCCTTACCAAGGACACCATCTCTCCTCTATTGACCTACAGCACAGGTCAGGGTCAAATAATAATCTTGTTATTAAATGAGATTAATTCCATGATAAATTAGTCAGTTTTGCTTTAACCACTAGAGGACAATATACACTGTGCGGTGGGACAGGTGCGGAGATCACCTGTTCCTAGGTGTGTCAGAAGAATTAAGCAGATAGAGACGGCAGGAGAAAATCGTTAATGTTGCACTGCAATACATAATACTGCATTCTTTTAAATTGTGTAAATCATCTTTGAACAGGAACCTGACCCAAAGAGTTAAAACAGTTCAGTTTATACATACATGTGTGTATGTGTGATTCCTACCGTTCCAGTGTAGTAGCGCAGACCAACAACTGTGCCTTGAATTGAACCAATCTGAACATTCTCCTCTGGCAGGTCCTGCCCTGAATCCTCTGTTAAATTGGCTATTTCTTGGGATATGGTCATTGTGCCACCCACATCCAGGAAATCTATGAGGGCTGACGATGGATGACAGCAAGAATTAGAATTAATTCAGATGTGACATCAATTCAACATACTAGGAGTTGAGTACTAGAGTGTAGCAGGTTTTACTTTAGTTGTCTAGGGAACATTAATAATAATATTCGTTTCACAAATTTGGCAGCTGTTGTTTTTACCGTACCGTGGCCAGGCGCTGGTCGAGGGGTTGTGAGGAGGAGCAGCAGTGCGGGAATAGATGTTTGACGACTGCATGACTGCGATCAAAACACAAACCTCACTCTGCCACTTTGTCCTAATGGGGAAAACAAGAAAAACAAAACCCCATTCGAATGTATAATAAAGCAGAGTCAGGCCGTTTAATTATATAAAAATTACACATTATTGTAATATAAATAGTAGTTAATAGTAAAACGCTTCATTCAACTAGAATGAACTCTGGTTATAACAAGCGAAGACGGATTAAGTAAAACTATTTAGCTGAAGGCCACACTCACCTCCCGAATCAAAGACTCCAGAACGAGAAAAGCGCTCTGACAACTGACCTAAATCCAAATGCTACATCAGCGATTAATAGTGCAGACCTATATGGGTTTATTGTAACTTAGTTCATATGTCAAATCTTGATGACAAGTTTCAATGACGTCTGTCAGTGGCGCGAGTGTTTTGAAACTGCACACTTTTTTCTTCTAAAATAAAAATGTTCAAAAATCATGTTTTTTATTATGTAATCATGTTTTTATTGTGTTTTATTGTGCTAGTTAGCTGTAATTATTAGTTGTTTTTTAACCTAATCAAAATAACCCAACTAAAGTTTGAGATTAATTGGAATGCACAATGAAAAAACATGATTTCAGAGAATTGTTAAAAATGGAGTATCTGTTTTTGCAAATAAACTCTTCATATGTATTGAAATATAATTAATATACAAAGTGCAGTGCTACATAGGCCTAGGTAAAAGAGGGATAAAATTCAAAAAAATTGTCGATGAGCATAAAAAGCTTCAGATTTACAGTGTAATGTCTATTTATTCAAATAATGTTTTACTATGGCATGCGTTAAATACATACTATATGCAATAAAGGTAATAAAAAACAACATTGCCATTCATTTGTAAGGCCCTGTCACACAGGGATGTGACAGGGCCTGACGGTCGGCCATTTTAAACTGCTATTACTCAGCCTGTTAGCATGCTAGCATAAAAACTGTTAACATGCAATCAAGGAATTCAGTCACTTTTTTAGAAATGTTTTAGTTTCAGTGACAGAACTCACCCTTGATCAGCATCAGCTTCACCTCAGTCAAATGATGCCACTTCCTTTGAGTCATACCTTTAAAGGCGCATTACACACATTTTATGTTGAGCTTTATGTAAACGTGACAGGACTGACCGAAAACATGGGGACAGTTATAAAATAGTATTTATTTGTAGAATTTATGTATAATTTCATGTTTTTAATCAGTTGATGTGAATGATAACAACTTAAACTTGTTATTGATGGAGTTTTTTTTTCTAAATAACAGTTTTTAGCATAACAAAACTATGAAAACTATAGGTCAAATTTGGCTGAGGACAAGGACATGGACAGGATTTGTAATTTTCGAAAGTGTTTTTAATCAATTAAAAAATATCTGAGAACCTAATGAATGACTCACAGAAATCAACCATCAGTCAGTTTAAGACATTTTTTGGATGTAATACTTTTTATTCACTGTAACAAGTCAAGGACAGATAATGTACATTTCTGGTAGAATGTCCCACATGTAATGTTTTATTCAAACCTGTATGTCCCATTCTTAGTCTTGTAATTATACTTTCCTCCCTCCTATTTCTCCCACTTTTTCTACCTTTTCCCACTTTCTTTTGTATTGCATATACATGTCTCCCTTTAGTCCCATTATCCAAATACTGTTGCCACTTTTTAATCACTTTCTCCTTTATTACTGATTTTATTTCTCTTATATATGTGATAGCTCAATTTCTACTATTTCATCATCTACTGCTTGCTTAGCTAATTTATGTGCTTCTTCGTTTCCTTTAATTCCCACATGGGCTAGAACCCACATAAACTGTACTTCTATTCTACTTTGTTTTAACTCAAAGATATTTTGAAGGATTTCCATAATTAAATCTGGCCTTGATTCAGATTTTTGGTTATCAATACTGACTATTGCTGAATATGAATCTGAACAAAT
>NW_015505581.1:646515-661580 GCF_001515645.1 Sinocyclocheilus grahami | reverse complement strand
ATTTACAGTGTAATGTCTATTTATTCAAATAATGTTTTACTATGGCATGCGTTAAATACATACTATATGCAATAAAGGTAATAAAAAACAACATTGCCATTCATTTGTAAGGCCCTGTCACACAGGGATGTGACAGGGCCTGACGGTCGGCCATTTTAAACTGCTATTACTCAGCCTGTTAGCATGCTAGCATAAAAACTGTTAACATGCAATCAAGGAATTCAGTCACTTTTTTAGAAATGTTTTAGTTTCAGTGACAGAACTCACCCTTGATCAGCATCAGCTTCACCTCAGTCAAATGATGCCACTTCCTTTGAGTCATACCTTTAAAGGCGCATTACACACATTTTATGTTGAGCTTTATGTAAACGTGACAGGACTGACCGAAAACATGGGGACAGTTATAAAATAGTATTTATTTGTAGAATTTATGTATAATTTCATGTTTTTAATCAGTTGATGTGAATGATAACAACTTAAACTTGTTATTGATGGAGTTTTTTTTTCTAAATAACAGTTTTTAGCATAACAAAACTATGAAAACTATAGGTCAAATTTGGCTGAGGACAAGGACATGGACAGGATTTGTAATTTTCGAAAGTGTTTTTAATCAATTAAAAAATATCTGAGAACCTAATGAATGACTCACAGAAATCAACCATCAGTCAGTTTAAGACATTTTTTGGATGTAATACTTTTTATTCACTGTAACAAGTCAAGGACAGATAATGTACATTTCTGGTAGAATGTCCCACATGTAATGTTTTATTCAAACCTGTATGTCCCATTCTTAGTCTTGTAATTATACTTTCCTCCCTCCTATTTCTCCCACTTTTTCTACCTTTTCCCACTTTCTTTTGTATTGCATATAAATGTCTCCCTTTAGTCCCATTATCCAAATACTGTTGCCACTTTTTAATCACTTTCTCCTTTATTACTGATTTTATTTCTCTTATATATGTGATAGCTCAATTTCTACTATTTCATCATCTACTGCTTGCTTAGCTAATTTATGTGCTTCTTCGTTTCCTTTAATTCCCACATGGGCTAGAACCCACATAAACTGTACTTCTATTCTACTTTGTTTTAACTCAAAGATATTTTGAAGGATTTCCATAATTAAATCTGGCCTTGATTCAGATTTTTGGTTATCAATACTGACTATTGCTGAATATGAATCTGAACAAATAACCACATTTTGTATTTCTCTTTCCTTAATTATTTGTACTGCTAGCAGAATAGCCATCAATTCACCTGTATATACTGACAGTTGATCACTTATTATAGCTTTTTTCTTCATCAGTAACTTTGGCACATTAATATGCCCCACAGCAAATTCTCAATGCTTGCGCTTGAATTCTGTCCAATTTCTCTAACTGAGATTTTGCAGCCAGCCCATATGCTATACTTCCATAATCTAGCACAGATCTAATCATTGCTATATAAATGGTTTGAAGCGCCCCTCTATCTGCTCCCCACTCTTGTCCTGCCATACATTTCATTACATTTAAAACTCTTTTACACTTACTCAGTATCTTATCAATATGTTCTTTCCATTTAAGTCTAGTATCCAACCACATTCCTAGGAATCTAATTGATGTTACTCGTGCCATGTCTTTGTTATATATTCTTAACTTCCATTCACTGTCTACTTTCTTGTTAGAAAATATAATAGTTTGTGACTTCTCCACAGAAAACTTAAATCAACTGCACACTTTCTTCTTCTTCTTCTTTCTTTTACTGGCAACCGCACTTAACAGTGCATTACTGCTATCATCAGGTAGCTTGGATCAGAAACATTTCCTCTATCTCTTAACATTTTCTAACCCCCCCCCCCCAAAAAAAAACACTGGCCCTGCTGTTCAGCTCCACAGTCTATGGTTCAGCTCCTCCAGCTTCCACCAAACTGCACACTTTCTTCTTCTTCTGCGGTTTTATTGCAGGTGGCACCAACATTAAGGTCCATTATCACCACCTACTGTTTTGGAGCGTGGACCAGAATTTTACCTATTGTCACACACTTACTCAAAAAAGATGATTATGATGATGATGATGATAACAGCAAACAAAACACAGAAAATTATTTTAAGCGAAATTATTTAATCAGCTCAGTTTTCCCAGTTTCCCACAGTGTAACAACAAACAGAGCCAACAACAATAATTACTCACCCTCCATCCATCCGAGATGTAGATGAGTTTGTTTCTCCAACAGAACAGTAATTTAGCATAACATACTTCGGTCACTTTTGGATCCTCTGCAGTGAATGTGTTCCATCAGAATGAGAATGTGAAGTGAAAAGCTGTGTGTTTGTTGTAAACAAATCCATCAAGACGTTTGCTTTCCGTTGCTTTCAGCTAAAATACGAATCCTCTTGGGCAAATTCACTCAGGTCTGGTTCCAGCATGATGTTATTGGAGACATTTTGGATTGCATGCTTTGTTTTGGTTATTCAGGCCTATGCTGGCTTGCTTATTAGATGATTGTAAGGACCTGTAGATAGTGTGTTGGTAACTATACATTTAAAAAAAAATGTGTGTAACCTTTTCTTTTCTTAATTGGCTATGTATATATATATTTGATTATTTGTGTGATGTAATGGGTGCAGGAAATATAGGGATGCTGAGGTGCTGCAGTACACCCTTTTGTCTCAGGTTTATAAACTATAAATAAATAATATATAAACTATATATAAACTCAGGCTTATAAAATTAACAAGGGAACCAGAAACAATATTTTTTTTCTTTGTATATTTTGTGGTATGTATCTTATAGATATATAAGTATATTGTATATAGATTTAAATATCTCTTAAATGCATTTAATAAAAAGACAAACTTGTATGTATCATACTTTATTATTTATTATTAAAAGTTACACTTATCAAAAATGGTTAAGTAAAAGAAAACTAAAAGTTCACTGTGGAAGGAAACAACATTCACAGTATACAAGTTGTTACAGTTACAAATTAGTAGAAAATTTACAAAAAGCGTTCAGCTCTGACTGGGCTATAGAAATAGAAAGATAGACTCTGTAAAAGCTCAATGTAGATTGTAAAGAAAGTTTTGGCACTGGCAAAAGAACAACATAGCAAGAAATGTCATGTGAGTGGTTCTTTATTCAACTAATTAAATGTATAGGTAGAAACGGCATTGATATTTCATTTATAATTATGAATTCTTCACTTTTTAAGTGTCTTAAAGGGGTGGTTCACTGGTTTTTTTCTAGGCTTGATTGTGTTTATGGGGTGCAGTCTAACATGTGTTAATGCTTCGTTTTTTTTAAAAACGCATAATTTTTCACATATTTTACCTTTATTCCACACCGCTCTGTCCCTTCTCTGAGAAACGTGCTGATCATTTCCTTCTTTTATGAAGCCCCTCCCTCAGAAATAGGCGATGGGCTCTGATTGGTTAGCTAGCCCAGTGTGTTGTGATTGGCTCAACCGCCTCTAGTGCGTGTCTAAATGTCCCACCCCTCACCTCAGCGGCATCCGGCATGAGCTCCGGTTGTATTGTAAACAACGACGTCGTTAATATCGCTTATCAGTTTGAGCCCGATTGAGAAGCAGAGGATATTATTGAAGAGAATCGTGCAGAACCTGTGCAAACTTGGAAATTGGCTTGTAAATGCTACTGCTTATGTTAGCTTTTAATATACGGTTTTATCCTGATTGCTTTAGAACATTGATTTTGAAACTTGTGAATCCATTAGAATCGTTAGAAGACAGAATCGCAATTCATATATGAATAGATTTTTACGTGCACCTCTAGTTTTCTCTTCCTCTTCTCTAAAGCAGCGCAGCATGGCCTTGCCCCCTTTGCTGCCTTTTCCCGAGGGCGGGGTTTTTCTGGGTTTGTTACGCCACGAATCCCGGGAAGTCACTTGTTGTAGTTCCTACCAGCCGTTTTTGTAGGCATTAAACTGCCAGAATTTTGAAAGACGATATCTCCGTTTGCATTGAACTTTCAGCCTCGTAACTTTGCAGATATTGTTTATGCTCAAACAGCAACATTACACACTAACTAATGTTAAAAAAGTGAAATCGCTCACCCCTTTAACACTCTTACCACATCAAAACTGAACAATCACAAGAAGCCTATAGCATGAACATAAATTACACACTAAGGGCAAGTGAGGAAATTATTTTTGAACTGCTGCACTGGAACAGCTGTACAATTACAAAAATAGCTTATCATCCTGAGTTTGCATTTAAATGTTGAAAATCCTAAATTGGAGCAATGCTGAAGCAAACACATTTTTACTGTATGTAACCGTAAATACACTAACATTTACATTTAAACATTTAATCAAAAGAGTTTCCACACTATCTTAATGCACAGTCAACATAGTTTCATGTTGTTGCTGATGAATAACAGGGTTAGATGTTACAGAGTCTGTAACTCATAATAGGCTCAGGTTAACGCTTTAATCAGGTACAGTTTATCTCCATGTTCACTGGTAAATATAGGAGCCTTTTTGTAATGTTCCACCAAATCCTCCATGGAGCTGAACTTGCGCTGACCAATGCAGTAGAATCCATCGTTTAGCTGCACCTTGAAATGCTTGTTCTTGTACACTGCCTTCAGAGAGATGGAGAAGTCGTTTGGCTGGAAAGTAAAAAATTAAACGTTGTGCACAATGAAAATGTTTGTGACTTTCTGCATAGTCTAATTATAGTTCACCCAAAAATTAAAATGTGCTGAAAATGTACTCACCCTCAGGCCATCCAAAATGTAGATGAGTTTGTTTCTTCATCTGAACAGGTGTAGAAATTTAGCATTACATAACTTGCTCACCAATGGATCCGCTGCAGTGAATGGGTGCCGTCAGAATGATAAAAACAGCTGTCCAAACATCACAATAATCTAGTCAATCAATTATCATCTTGTAAAGTGAAAAGCTGGGTGTTTGTAAGAAACAACCATCATTAATGTGTTTTATCTTTAAACCGTCACTTCTGGAAAAAGTCCATAAAAGTCCTTAAAACTTCTGGAGTCCATAATCCATAACAACACTTCCTCCAGTGTTGTCCTTTCACATCAAAATCAACAGACATATTTGTTTAGAACTATTTTGGACTGTTTTTGCTTGTAAATGGTACTTGATCTGTGCATATTTGTCTCCTGATTCAGGCGAGACAATTAGGACTTATATTTTAACAGTTTAAAATTAAAAACATATTAAGGATGGATCTGTTTATTACAAACACTTCACAAAAGGTTAATTGATGGATTGGAGTTGGGTTGTGGATTATTGTGATGTTTTTATCAGCTTTTATCGTCTTATTCTGACGGCACCCATTCACGGCAGAGGATCATGGTGAATAAGTGATGGCATGCTGAATTTGTTCACATGAAAATCACACTTTGCATGGCCTGAAGTTGAGTAAATTTGGAGTAACATTTTAATTTTGGGTGAACTATTGTATTAAATAAATATGTAAATAATGCTAAATGTCATGGATCCCACCTGGTTAAATATAATTAAATTAAATTATCTCAATTTCAATTAAACTGAGTTACCGTAGACTCGCTGTCTCTGATGAGGAAGTCACCATCCACTCCCATCTGGTTCAATACCATCTCAGCCTGATGCCGTGTCAGTTTGCCATAGTACCATGGTTTTCCTCCAAACTTTCCGTCCATAGAAGGCTTAAAGTCATAGTTTGAAGAAAGTGGTCCTGAATTCCCCAGTTCTCTATGTGTTTTTTGTACAACTGTAACATAGTTCTTGGGCACTAAACCCACTTGCCCATTTTCTTTTCTACACTTCCACCATTCAGGATCATTCTCAGGTTTCTCCAACACACCCATAAGTTCATCCTTGTTGAAATTCAGCTCCTCGACATTGCCGGAGCTGAAATGATAAAGTGCCTGTACAGTCTCCAGAACCTGAGAGCCATTGTTATTGTGCCCCACAGATGCCAGTCTGTCTTTAAGAGAGTCCATGGAGTCGCCCCTCATCGTCCCATCCACATCCTCTGTGACATAATTGGAGGGAAACCATCCAGACAGGCCATTATAAGTTCCTCGCCACCAACCGTCACTGCACTTCTCCATGACGATGACCCTTGTGCCCTTCACCAAGGAGAGTTCATCGCCCCGCTCTGCGGTGTAGTTGAACTTCACCAGTGCGGGGAGATTGAGGTCATACAGTCGCTCATCGCAGTCATACTTCTCTGTGCTGGAGGGCAGATCTCGCATACAGCCTTTCTGCTTCACCTTCCCAATCCCTGGAGAAAAGAATTATGTAATATGAGCATTTGGACAATGATGTTTCTTTATAGCAAATGTGCTGTTAAGAAACATAATACTCACAAGCATAGTCTTACCTTACCATTACAAACTGACATAATTTAGTTTTATAATGTGAAATTGTCAAGGTTACACTCATGTATTCATATGAGACCACAGTTAATCCCCAAACAAGACAAATCCTTTTTTTTCTTCAGAGTTCAGTGCCTTGAAATTGAACTTGAAGCTCCTAAACGTAACAAAAAATGAACTATAACACCTAGTCCTATTATGCAAACTTAAAAGTGAGGGGTCAGAAAGCTATTTTAATGGTTTTAAAAGAAGTCTGTTATGCTCAACAAGGCTGCATCAAAAATACAGCAATTTTGTGAAATATTATTATAATTTAATATAACAGTTTTCTATATTTTCCTGTGATGGCTAAACTGAATTTTCAGCAGCCTTCAGTGTCACATGAACCTTCAGAAATCATATGCTGATTTGCTGCTCAAGAAACACTGATATGATTATTAATGTTGAAAATAGTTGAGCTGTTTTTTTGAAACCATGATTCATTTCTATCAGGATTCTTTGATGAATAGAAAGTAGCATTTATTTAAAATAGAAATATTTAGCAAAATGATAAATGTGTTTACTGTCACTTTTGATCAACTGAATGCATCCTTGCTAAATTAAAGTGTTAATTTCTTTAAAAAAAATGCTCAGAGGTACATCTTATTCATACAATAAAAACATAGAGGTACATCTTATTCATACAATAAAAACATAAAGGTCCACTTACATATAACAATTTATATGTAAAGTGTACAAGAAAAAAAAAGATTTTTTTTTTTTGTATTTTCTACAGAATCATTATTTTCCTCTGTCCCACTTTTGGTAAATTTGTACAACAACAATGCTCCCGTTGCACAATCACAGACTGACAGCCAAAACCCTAATAATTTATATGCTACAGACTTCAAATCTGCAAATAATTTAGACCAACTATCATCCTGTGTCTTCATGACTTGAGTATGCCAATAATGAGAAATTGACATGCCATCAATGTTTGACAGGTTTGCCCTCTTGCATAAACTGTTTTACATGACTACTAAATCAAGTCAGGAAAAACACACCCTGAAATTCCAATTTAGTGATTGGGTAGTGAAACATCAGTTTTGATCAGTTTAAAACACTCATTTCTGGGCCTGAATCCACTGGATGAGTCTGTGTGTCTACACAAATGATAAAACACACACCCATTCCTGTCAACATCTCATTCTTCTTTTGGAATAATTTGGATCATAATAAAGATGCAAAGATGCAGAAGCTGTTTTATAATCATTTGCAACTATTAGGTGTCTACCAAGCCTCAAAACAAATGTCTCTGCAGGAAGAGAAAAAATATGGAGCAAAAAATATCTATCGTTCAAAAGTTTGGAATCACTATGAAAGTGTTTTAAATAAACTGATATATGTTCACCAAGGATGCATCAAATTAAATGAACTAATTCACCTGAAGTTTCATCTCATGCTTTCCACAGCACTTCCCACGGGTGTTATAGGCATTTAGGGCAATTCTCACCGGCCTCGCAACTGAACAGTTCCCACAACAGCACAACTTCTTATTAGCTTATTTAAGTTTCAGATTAAACTCTGTCTAAAGGCCAGCAGCTTCCCAGAGTCATTTCCTCACTGTTGCTGATGAAACTGATTATTTGACACGTAGTTTTCAATGAAGCAGCCAGCTGAGCACCAGTGAGGGGGTTGTTTCTCAAACTAGAGACTCTGATGTGCTCCTCATTTTGTTGTTGTGCAGCAGCCGTCCACTTCTCTCTGTACTGGTTAGATCCAGTTTGTTCTGTTCTTTCTAGAGAGCAATTCACGGAAAAGTATTAAGAAGAACAATAGGCTGATGAGTTTCTACAGAAACATGTTTCTTTTTGACCTTTGTTGAAACTAAAATTGGTCTTCAGAAATGTGAGTGTACTCAAAACTCAAGCAATTAAAAAAAATATGTTTTACACACATTTTCAACAGTGCTAATTATACGAAATTTGCCAGACCAGAATAATAAAATATTACATTTGACATATTTTAAAACTAATATTTAATTTATATATGTATGCCTTTTAAATTCTATATTTTACCTGTAAAATGTATCAAATATAATACTGTTATTTCAAAAATCAGTGGCACTTTGGTTAACAGATCTATGATTATTATTATTTTTTTAATATTATTTTTAAAATCATCATAACTTTTGAATAGTTTTAGCATATATGTAGCTTGTATATGTAAATGGGGTATCTTTTTTTTTTTTTTTTTCTCATAATGATTCCAAACTTTTGAATAGTCTTTCAGCTGAAATATAGCTGGTGTATGTAAATGACACAATAATTTTTTGGTATACCACACTGATACACTCATTCAACATATTCATCATTCCCTTCAACCAGAGATGCATACATAACTAGAGTTGTTTGTACTGTCTATAAAACACAGTTATAAGAATATCCAAGAAATGGTAAAAAAAAAAAAATGAAAAGGATATCTAATTTTTGGCCATCCATGAATATCAACAGGAAGAAAAAGCAGAAGAGTGATAGAAGAGCTTCCTGTTAAATAAACACCAGCACAAAAAAGTGGGACAGCGTGTTGAAATGTAAAAGAGCCTCGTGATCCAGTTAACTCATTCATATGTGTGGAATTACAGAGCTCATCTGCTCCATCAAAATTGAACTTTCCAAATTCATCCGTAGCAGCCGCTGTATTCCAACGACCATGGAAATTTCAATGGAAATTCCAGACAATGGTAATGAAAGCAGGATCCACGCAGATCTTAACTGTCTTCATGAAGTGACTCAAGGACGGAGCGTGAGGCACTGTGTCCTGTCTGCTTTTGTTTCATTTCCTCTGACAGCCAGAATAACGGCAGCTCAGCTTACCAGTCAATTTCCCAGTTTTCCACATGCGGAAAAACATTCAATAGCAGAGATAAGGCAGAATTCATCCTAAAGTAAAAACCTTGGCAACACAAAAGTTCAATATGAAAAGAGGTTGGGAACAGCACTGAGATGGTCATAACGTCTTGGAGTGGACTTCAACTCAAAACTGAACAGAGATGCAATGAATTGGGTTTGTAACCGAAATGAGTTTGCATACGTCTGGCAAAGTTTGCATGTGGCTTTTTTCCAATTTCACAATTTTTCCAAAGAAGCATAACTGAACATTTTGGATTGACCTAATTTTGTTGTCATCAGTATTGAATGAGATCTCTCGCTCAGCCCAGGTTTTGAAAAAGTTGAGCATGATTATCAATGTAATGTGAACCGTGGCAAGCTGCACTCTCATATCCACGACAGAAACCGAGCGAACACAGCCAAATCACCCCGCCTTTGTTTCTGTACGGGCTGAGCTCACTCAACCAAATGACATCATGAGACAAATAGCCTCTTCACAAACAGATGTAGCGTCCAAGAACTGTCAGCAAAGGTAGCGCCGTTAATTCTCAGAGCGACGCAACACACGCATCCACACAAATACAAACCCGTGATTAACTTCAGCATGTGTTTCTGTTCACTTCTGACCTCACAGCTGCTCTGCCCTTTTCTTTTCCCATTTCAACCAACGATATGTTTTGTGGCTAATTTTCCGCAACAGATTTTTGAATGCAAAATTACACAACTAAAACTTGAGACATTTTCCTTTTGTGCTGGAATCGGTCACGCCTCAGTTTGGTATACAATAGCTTCTCCGAACCTCCACGGCATACTAATGCACAGACAGAGAGAGAAAGAAAGGCAGACATAGAGAGCAAGAAAGAGAGCTGGCAGGAGGCCATCAGAACAGCCTGCAATTTTCCCCCTCTTCTCTCGAATTTTCAAGTTTGGCTATTCAGTAGTGAGCAAACAAAACAAGTGCGGAAAAAAGCTAACGCAAATAAGGAGTCTCATCTGTTGAAGTGTTCTGTCCCGTTGCTACTGTTCTTTTGTCCTCCAAGATCCGCTGCTTCCCTCTGCCAAGTCACGACGCCCCACTGTCTTGTCCACTGTAATATGGGGAATAAAACACTTTGAAATGCTGAATGTGTTACAAAGGGGAAGAAGAATGTAATGAGAGAGAAAGAAACCCCAAGTCAAAGGCCTCAATTATTCATTGCCTCACATCCTTCTGTTTTCCTGCGCTAGAAATCTGCTTTGAATTAGAGAGCTTCCGGCTGCCTTCACAGAGCAGCTCAAGTTGACAGTAGAGGAGATTGAGGGAGCCTGTACGGGTTTCTGCTTTGATTATTGTTTTTTAAGAGTGTCCAAGCAACCCCGAAGGGCCTGGTGCTATTTCCTCCCTCTCTTATTGCCAATTTTATAGAAGAAGAAAGTATTTGAAGTACCTGAGTGCAGCCTAACTGCCCTGTAAAATGTATGTCAATGTGCTCGCAGTTGTGCGTATGACATTATATGAGTGGCTCATCTAGGTTTACAACCCAGAGCCACACAAGTCACCAAACGAAAAACCAAATATTTATGCACTTCAGCGCTTAATAATGTTTTCGTATTCTTAATATAATAGAGGAGAAACATATATTCTGAATAATACCAAACTGAAAAATAACTGTGAAGACATTATACTGTGTGCATTCAGTCTTTGAAACCTTTATCCGCCCACTTTCAGCTGATCACAGATGGCAAAATAACCACAGCAGCAGTTACAAAGGGCTGACAACACAAGTATAACTTAAAAATCACATCCAGTATGAAGAAACTCACAGAAACGGTTCTTTCTTCAGAGATTTAAGTCAAAAAATACATGAATACATGGGAATGGCAACAACTGTATTAAGCAAAAGTGTTATTTTAGTCCTTCAATAGAAAAGATAATAAATACTGTACTCACGAAAGAAGTGTTTGAAAAGGTTGGCCATATCCATTCCCAGCTCTGCGAGCAGCCCCCCTCTCTCACACACTACGGCTCTCTCTTTCTCTCTCTCGGTAACAGAGGAGTAGCTATTCCATGAGAACTTCCTGAAAGTCCAGTTATTGACAGAGCAACTCTCCACCCCACACACATGACTGACCTTAGCCAATGGCTGTCAAGGGGTCCTTTCTGTAGACTCTGTAGTGGCAGGCTGGGCCTCAAACACTTACAGGGTCTTCTGTGGAAACTCAAGGCAGCTATGCATGTACATCACTATTATAAGTTAACAGACAGAGTGCAGACTTATAGCTTTTTAAATAAACATTGTACACTATGAATATTATTGGATCTGTGATGATTTATAGCTCTTTGGATAAAAGTGTTTGTAAAATGTAATAATGTAATAAACATTTATGCATATTCTATATTTACATTTACACATTTAGCAGGCTTATACTGCATTCAAGGTATACTTTTCTGTCCAGTACATGAATGAACTTGGTGTCTCTGGCAGTTCAGGTGCAGGAGCAGTTATACCAGTTCTAGGACCTATATTTCATAATGATAAATATCACAGGTAAATGGTGGTTCTCAGTCACAGTACAAGTTTAAGTTGAAACACTAAAATGACTAACTGGGGTGAATTGAAAACTAAAAGTGAGCTATAAAGGAAAAAACAATAGTAATATAAATGACCAAAGCATTTAAAATTACTAAAAATTAAACTAAAAGACCAAATCAGCATGCTTTTAATGCTGCTCAGTCAATCAAATTCGAGAACCCGGAATGATTGTTGTATAATCACTTTTAGGACACATATTTTTCCAGAACAGCCCTACAGAAAATATAAAAAGGAAAAGAAAAACAAACTGCGCCTTACAACCTCACAGTGATTAAGCCAAATTGAACAGATTAGGAACGAAGCCTTGAGAGGAACTACAAGACAGCGAAACCCTGGAGCTGACAACAGAGGACATTTGAACAACATTCAGCTCCATGTTTACAAAGCTTTAAATGTTCCTATTCAACTTATGTCATGTTAAGAATTTGGCATAATGAACCTATGCAGTTCATGATCATATTATTACATTTTAATATCTGTTTTCAATTTTATTGATATTTTATATGATGAATAGTTCTTATATTGTGTTGGGGCTAATGTTGTGTCTGGGTTATGAAACTAAACCAGATGAGCACCACGGATCTATAGATTAGAGAATCTATAGGCTGTACTGCAGTTTTATTGACCATATGTGGGTCTTCATGGGTCATTTAATAGTTGGTCCCCCAGTGGATCAATATTGTGTGTAATGTGAGTAAACGACACTGAACATGAGCAAGTTCTCCCAGCTCTCCCAGCTGTCATCTGTTTACAAACCTTCAGAGTTGAAAGAAAGGTTGTCAAATGTACCTCTGGAGCACCTGGTCCGGTGGACAGAGCTGTAATTTAAGGGAATGAGGTCACAGTTAAAGGGAGCTGAATTGCTTCCTGAGAGGAAGGTTCAGTGACTGAGAAAAGGGACAGGCACGGCATCCATGCGATATATAGGAAAAAGTAAGAGAGGGTTAAAGAGAGAAAGAGGCACAACTACAGAGGTAGTAAATAAATAATAAAGATTAAATAAGATAACTCTTATTAAAAACTCTAAACCCCGATGGAAGCCCATTTCCACCACAGAAGAAAAAAGTCCATGCTTTTGTAAATCATAATTATGACATAAAAAGTGGTAATTATTACATAAAAGTTAATATTTTGAGTTAAAAAGTAATAATTATGACATAAAAGTCTGTTTTTATAGTTATATTTTTATAATGACTTTTTATCTCATAATTTACCTCATAAATGAATATCGCTTCCTCGTTATTTTCTCTCATTTCAATTGATATAGTACATTCACTTTTCATGAATTCATAATTTTGACACTCTGTCATCATTTTGACTTTCTATTTCATAATTAAGTCTTAGTATGTCATAATTTTGACTTTTGTTTCATAATACGGGGAAGTTGTGGCCTAATGGTTAGAGAGTCGGACTCGTAACCTAAAGGTTCCGAGTTCGAGTCTCAGGTCCGGCAGGGATTGTAGGTGGGGGGAGTGAATGTACAGTGCTCTCTTCCACCTTCAATACCATGACTGAGGTGCCCTTGAGCAAGGCACCGAACCCCCAACTGCTCCTCGGGTTAAGCTCCTCAGCATAAATGGCTGCCCACTGCTCCGGGTGTGTGTTCACAGTGTGTGTGTGTGTGTTCACTGCTGTGTGTGTGCACTTAGGATGGGTTAAATGCAGAGCACTAATTCCAAGTATGGGTCACCATACTTGGCCCCATGTCATGTCACTTTAACTATAATTTAGTATCTCATAATTTAGAATTTTTTATGTCATAATTATGACTTATTTCAGAATTGTGATTTTTCATAATTTTTTACTTTTTTTTATCTCGTAATTGTTTTAGTATCTCATAATTTTGAATTTGATCATAATTATGACTTTTTTCTCACATAATTGTCTTACTGTCATAATTTTCTATTTTTTATTACATAATTATGATTTAGCATCTCATAATCTAGAATTTTTTATCTCAAAATTATGACTTTATCTGATATGATTTGTCATAATTTTGAGTTTTTATCTCATAATTATGTTTAGTATCTCACAATTTTGAAAGCATTCACTTCATCTGCCACATCTGATTAGACAATGAGATATCTGGAACAATCACAGCACCTGAAAATGAACCTCACTTTCACTTTATTTTCCTTTAGCAGCTTGAAAGGAAGGATAACAGAGCCCACATAAATCACAAACACTTCAGCGTTTGTGACCTCTCCAAAACCTACAAATGCATGGCAGCTATTTACTATAGGAATAGTATGTGGACCAATGTGCTGGGCTTTGTGCTGGGCTTTGTGAGGATTTCATGCAACAGACAAATAAATAATGGAATAACAAATAAACATATTGTCACATGTCATTCAGTTTGGACTTTGTTTTCCTCTTACACCGTCCCCCTGGTTGTGGCTAGAAGGGATACAGCTCCGACCGGAAACGAACCATGAAATTAATTTTCTACCTATTAGATTGTGTTTTATTAACGTCTACACCCCAACCCTAAACCTACCCCTTACAATAATGAAAAAATAGTCATTATTGTTGTACTACAGTGTTACAAAAATTACGCTATAGTGATGTGTGCATGCCCAGTAGCCGCAGATGTATACCTTCTAGCTTTAACCCGTTCCCCTTTCACTGAGTTAATTGTGTCATTCTGTACAGGTGTGTGTAGCTAATTATCCTTGTTTGGTCGGTGTATTTAAGTTCCTGTGTAAATTTGTCCAGTCTCGTCAACATTAATTTCCGCGTTTATGCTACCCTGTGTGTTGGATTAAAGACTTTATAAACCTTCTTCTTCATCCAACGTAGCTGTGACACATATTTAGAGACATTGGCATTACTATTTGCATTTCCAAAAACGAAGTGACGAGATACATTACCTTTTTTTAAAGGGGTCATATGATGCGATTTAAATTTTTCCTTTCTCTTTGGAGTGTTACAAGCTCTTGGTGCATAAAGAAGATCTGTAAAGTTGCAACGACTAAAGTCTCAAATCCAAAGAGATATTCTTTATAAAACTTCAGAGTCAGCCACGCCTACCTAAAACGGCTCGTTCTAACACGCCCCCACATATCTACGTCACGATGTGGGAAGATTTGCATAACGCCGCCCAAATGTTCATGCAAAGAAAGAAGGTGTAACTTTTATTCTCGCTGTAGTATTGTTGTTGCCGCCACCGCCATGTCGTGAAGGCGCTGTGTTTCATTGTGAAAGCGAAACTACTTTGTTTGGCCTTCCAAAAAAGGACGATATCCACTTCGTCATGCCTGGAGCTGATCCGTGCTGGTCGCTGAGTAAATACATCA
>NW_015505581.1:611590-646390 GCF_001515645.1 Sinocyclocheilus grahami | reverse complement strand
GTGGTAGTATTGAGCAGTGCTCCCCTTTTTTATCAAAGGGTTACCTGGAATGAGCAATGCTATTCCTCTGAATTCAGAGTTCTCCTCTCACATGAAAAGTTTGAGTTCTTTGTTTCTCCAGAGCACCTGGAACCAGCAGCATCAGGCGATTTAGGCCCTTCCTCTACCTCCCTGATGCGCTGAGTGTTTGGCTAGCTGGCAGTATGCTTACACTTCTGATTTTATAAGTGTGCACGTAAAGTCTTTGTACACTTTCTAAAATCCACATACAGTAGCTGGTAAGTGTGCACGTTACTCCTGTACGGTAAGAGCTACGCACAACAGCTTCATGCTCTTTCTGAGTGGTTTAAAACCCCGGTTCCACCTTGGGCACCACTCCTCCTATGTATCCTCTGGATTCGTTCTTTAACAGGGTGTTGCTACTAGGGGTCTGTTGAGACAGTTCCTTCAGCACATACAAAGAGAAACGTGCGGTAGCCCCTGTGTGACAGGCCAAGACTAGTATGATTCTAGGCTCTTGGTTGTATTCCCTTAAAGGAATCTATTCCTGATTCCAAGCCTTGAGCTCTACCCCGGGCCCAGGAGTCTGGCCCTAACAGGTAAGTATTTTGGGGTATGTAGCCTAGGCCTTTGGCCGTAGGGAATAACGTCACTGACAGCCGTCTAACGTCCCAGGGGCAACTCCCATAGCAATATGGTAGAGTTGGTACTTAGTGCTTGCCATGGTTCTGGCATGCACTCCCCTCAGCATGGTGGCATGGGTAAACCGTTCCGCATAGCGACCCCTAGAGGACGCAGTTTGAAGTTCCCTTGAAAGGGAACGTCTCAGGTTACTTATGTAACCATGGTTCCTTGAGTAGGGAACGAGACACTGCGTCCTCTAGGTTTCTTGCCATGCTGCGGACGCAAGCTTCAGACGAAGAAGTGAATGATGTGTGCTCCCGGCGCCTATTTATACTATAGTCGCACCGGTAGTTACGTCATGGCTGTCGCCAGCCAACGAGTTGGTGTTTTTTCAATGTATGCTTCAGACACGGGTCACGACGAGGCGTTCCCCATAGCGACCCCCAGAGGATGCAGTGTCTCGTTCCCTACTCAGGGAACCATGGTTACATAAGTAACCTGAGACGTTCTTTTTAGCAGCAACATATGACCCCTTTAAAGCAATTTTTCCATGATCCTGTTTCTATAAATAAATACCTTGCTCTATTTCAAACCATAAACTTAACCATAAATCTAGCCCTAATTACAAACTGGTCTCACAAAACCAGATTTTTGATGATTGGCATAAAGTCTGGTCCAGCCTGTAGGTTATCCTAGCCAAGAACAGGTGCCCGTTTCAATAAGGAGGTTCAACCAACTCTGAGTTAAAACTAAGTTAAGCGCGTGCACAATGACTATGAAAAGCCATGATCAATGGAGCTCCAATATTACGATTCACCATGGCAACAGCACCCGACAAAAGGACGTCTGCATACTTCAGAGCAAGCGGCAACTTTCAGGTCTCTCTCGTGAAACCAACACGGAAGTGACTAAAACTGCAATTCATCAACTGGCCGCTAGAGGTTGGCTCCAAAAGGGAGTCAGTCCCATAGACCTCCCATGTTAAAATGCCCAACTTTAAAGCAGAAAAAAATATGTTTACAGCCTGGTACAAAAAGTGGTTTTGGTCTATCTAGCTAATTTTGCCCTTTATGACAGCTGTGAGGGGGGTGCAATTTTTTATAACTCATCCGTTTAAATTATATTAAGCCTTAAAATTCTGCATAATTAAGGGCGTGGCCACTTGAGTGACAGGTGGATTGCCGCTGCTGTCACCACCGTCGAGCAAGGTGGGCATGGTTTCAGCAACCAGCTCCCGCCTCTTTGCCAATTTTCGATTATCCGGGAGTGACGCACTGCCAAGATGGCAACGGCCGGCTCCGCCCACTTTGAGCTTCAAAAATGCCCTTCAGAAACCTACGGGTGACATCACGGGCACGTTTTTATACAGTCTATGCTTTAGAGTCAATACAAGTTTAATTCTTATCACTGTTATAATATCACAGTTGAAAACTAGCAGAACGCTATAGAAATAGGCTATTCATTTTCATGGTATCCCACGGGCAAAAAAAATTAAATAAACAAAATAAATTAAATAAAATAGGCATAATAATAATTTAAGTGCATTTTTCTTATTTTGCAAATGATCTGCCAAAAGTTAAGAAAAATATGGCAGCGGCTATTTACACAAGTGGAATTGGCATACTTTCTTAATAATTAGATGCTATTTATACTTTATACTAGCAGATACATACTATTTGCACCTCATTATTGTTGTACATTAACAGGATGCAATAATAACATAGAGTGTAAATTAGGGTGACCATATTTTAGTTTTCCAAAAAGAGGACAGTAGAGCGCGTGCCAGGGCGGGGGGCTGGGGTGTGGTTGGTTGGTGGTTAAAGTGATGTCGAAAGCGCCCAAAGTAGCGCAATCTCAAACATCAAAACTCAACATATGTAATTTTCATACCTAATTTACATATTTTACAGTCACTGGTGTGCATATTTATCATAAACACAACAAAAAAGCTACCAGTGGCCATCCTTCACAAAACTTAACATCTAGAACAGTTTTATCATAGGTAGAATGCAAAATGCTTTAATACAAGCTTTTCAGTCAAATGTAATTTATGCAACATTTCAAACCTTTAAACCATGGGGGGAAATCAAGCCATGGCAACAGTTTAAAAGTAGCCCAATTACATCGGGGGGAAAAACGCAGACTTGACAACCCTGCATCCAACACGAGCTGCAGAAGTCAGATTTGACTGATCGTGGGTTGAGAGGAGAGATGGCTGACAGACCGTGCTGGAGGATTTGCTGCTCAACAGATCCTGAGCTCATTGACAAATATTTGATCTTCCTTTACACAGAGCACACGTGATCGCAAAATTTAAAGTGAAAGTGAGCGCGCTCATTCAAAAGAGATTATATTCTCCGCATATTGATAGCGGCCCGCTGATTCGTGAAAATTATATACAATATTATAGGGTGACCATACATGCCATTTTCCCAAGACGCATCCTGGCAATATAGAAATCCTGGCCAGGACGCGTCCTGGGAAAATGGCACGTATGGTCACCTACAATATTAGAATGTTTGCAGGAGTGGGCGGGACTGGACACAGTCTTCTTCAGGGCTCTAATACAAAAACGCACACTATGAATGGCGACTGTAGAAATCAAAAGCCAAATCCCGGACATTTTGGGTGATTTAGAAATCCCGGCCACACGCATTTTTCAAGGTCCAAAAAGTCCCGGGAAAAGAGGACGTATTTATATTATTATAAATACTTATATAATTATAAATACTTTTATCATCATTAAATAATCGTTAGGCACGTTACTTCCACTTTTAGAACATTTTCTTCATTTTTATTGAAAATAAATTCTATTGTGATATGTGATGGGAAAAGTGAGAAGAGTGAGCTTGGCAAAAGGCGAACTCGAACCAGGTCAATCACATCCCAAGCTAGTTCTCCGTAACCAACACTACTGCCTAGAGTCCCCTAGACCACTGAAGCCATTATTTACATGCCTCCTATTTAACCTTGTGTGACATTGGAGGGCGGAGCTACTGTAAATTTGCATTTAGTAACTGACACTCCGAATAATCTTGTTTTCCATTTGCATTAAGATTATTTTTATTACTACAGTAATAAAAAAATGAGTTTCCCTCATTTAAGGGTTAACATACTCAGAGTTTTCACTTAACCTCCTTTCTGAAATGGACCCCAGATCTGCCAGACCAATATGATAACACTGTTATAGCAATAAATAATAGACCAGTGTATAAACACACACACACACACACACACACAAACACACACTTTGCAGAGTCAATCCATGATCAGCTGTACAGAAAGCATTGATGAAATAAGAAGGAATTTGTGTACAAAATATAAATGCACAATTTATGAATTATGCACATGAAGTCTGGTCTGCTATAGTCTGATATATATGTCCTCAGGCTCCACCTCAATAAAAACAAATGTTCTCAGTTAACTGCTGGACCACTGCATCATTTCAACTTCTGACACTGATGAGGCAGAGTAAACTTAAAGAGTGAAAAGTTTCTAAATGACAAACTATCAGAAAAAACGAGAACATCCAATTGATGTGGTGGGCCAAGTATAAACCAAACCATGTGCGCTCTGACTCAAACACTAAGGCTTCCTTCCTCACAACACTGAACTTCTGCTTTGAGAAGCAGCGTTAGACACGTCTCACACAGTGGTGATGGGGAGAGAGTGGCTGATACTGATATCCATAGAGACATGGGTTTATGGGACTAAACAGACCGAAATGACCTCAAGAACGTGAGAACTTGGGAATATCCAAAGCTATAAATACTAAGCCGCCTGTATGAGATATATGACATGTGACACTTCAGAGCAAAACCCTCTCACTTCAGGCTTCCACATCCTGTTTCAGTTCTCCCTTCAGTTCTCTGGATCGTAAAGTTGCATAATCTGATTCTTTTCAGGGGATCCACAAATCATCTGGCATGCCTGGAAAGACCTTGATAAAATCAAATCAGTTCAAATAAAATCAAAGCTACTTTTTATTTTATTATTTTTATTTGATATTATTTTTTATTATTTTGTCGCATAGCATGAGATTTTTTTTTACTAAGTTCAAACACGTCAGAGGATCCTTTAAGAATGTATAGCTGTTTGTCTGATGAACATGTTTTCAAGCGATGTGTTTTCTTAAATCAGGAAACTCAGTGAACAAACTCTTAAGAATTAAAAGTCCATCTGTGAATGATATTTTGAGAAGAAGTCCACTGAGCAAGAGACCACATCTGCAACTTATGAGGCCTCTGAGCAATCACTTCTCTACAGTCAGAGAGCTAAACTCCAGCACACACTCAGATTTCAGTGAGCCAGCAGGCTGCCATTCTTTGAAGCAGCGGTAACAGCACTGCTTGTCATAGGTCCTTGATCCAGACTTGTATATTTCTCAAGGGAAGCAATAAATGCTTGCACATTATGTTATGGGATGAACTTCAGGCCTGTGCTGATGATATCAGAAAACCCACAAATCTAAGCCTACAAATTTCAATCCACTGACATGAATGTGTTTGAGTGTGTTTGTTATGACGACATGGTTGCACACTGAGATGATGTCATACAGTCCACAGGTCAAATGTAGAAAAGATTTGACACTTTGCACTACCACTTACATATTGGTTTCATTGGCTTTTTTAATTTTAAACTTAAGCATTAAATTAATTTCAAACATATTTATTTATACATTTTAATGTATGATTTTTAGCATTTTTAAAATCAGTTTTTGAAGCAACATTATTAAAATATAAATTCACTAGCTTCATTCAGTTTTAATGTAATTATTTGACCATTCCTACCACCTTGCGATCACTGTGGAAAAGTCCTATAAAACTTTGAAAACACAGACAAACATTATTGTGCTTGGAGAATTTGTTTTCTTTTTATAACTTAACAAAAATGGTTAGATGCTCATAAAAATGCACAGGGAAATTAATACATGCTTTTATTAAAGAGAAAACAAATCTTTGAAAATATTTCAGTTTAAAACAGCATTTGCTGTTATTTTTTAAAGACACAACAGGTACATTCTCAGATTCCTATTTCTGAAAAACAAAGTGTTGTAAGTGAAATTATTATTATATGAACAATCATATGTTTGCATGGATCATGCATTGGCTTTTTTAATCCAAGAAAATGCAATGTTACTTTGTCAAATATTTTGGATCTGCTTTACAGACTATGCAACTTTTTGACTTTAACCTCAAATATGAGAATGCCTTGCCCAAACATATTATTACAGTACAATGGTTAAAACTTCTTAATTTCTGAGTAAATCTCTGGAGTGAATAAGTACATGACTACATCGGTCATCAATATTTCGCAAACTGGAAATCATGGCATCATATGCCAACAGAAAAGCTGTCACCAGCCTGAATCACTGTTGCAAACACTGATTTGAGTCACTCAGGCTAATCAGGCTGTGCCAAAAATTGTTGCTCCACTTCTCAGGGCCATATAGTCACTAAATACCAACAGAGGGCACTATTGACCATGTCAATTTTGAAAATAGTGCATATTTATGAAAAGATCTCATGTTGTCATTGCAGCTCCTCTTCACGGACATTTATTTTGATGTACTACCTACTGAAACATGATATGACATAGCTAAACATGGATAATTACTTCATAATGGGCGAGAAGAATCAATAACCTTTTCTAGCTTCACATAATACAACAGTCAAAGACAACTTCACAATGGCACTTCATCAATGAATAAACTTTACATATATCTTTTTCTCAAACATTTCACAATAACCTCAGTCAGAGGTGCACTCTTAAAAATGAAGATTCCAAATGGAATTTTTGCAGTGATGCCATAGAAGAACCATTTTTGGTTCTCCAAAGAACCTTTCTTAAAAGATAATTTTTTTTCTTAGTATGAAGAACATTTTATGCAATGTAAAGGTTCCATGGATGATAAAGGTTCTTCATGGAACCAGATGCCAGTAAAGAACCTTTGTTTTTAAGAGTGTGGGTACCATTACAGTTTTTTAAAAATGCTTACACACAGTTTTTTAAACTATAGCTCCATTTCTCAATACTCTACACACAAAACCAGAAAACACACACACAACATGCAAAATGTCACACACATCTTGCAAAAGCAAAAACTTCATTCAAAACTATTGAACTCTTCTAAAAATGGTAACTTTACGTAGTAACTGTACACACAAGCATAAAATAATTATCCACATACACGCCAAACGCAATGTAAAGGTTCCATGGATGATAAAGGTTCTTCATGGAACCAGATGCCAGTAAAGAACCTTTGTTTTTAAGAGCGTGGGTACCATTACAGTTTTTTAAAAATGCTTACAGTTTTTTAAACTATAGCTCCATTTCTCAAAACTCTACACACAAAACCAGAAAACACACACACAACATGCAAAATGTCACACACATCTTGCAAAAGCAAAAACTTCATTCAAAACTATTGAACTCTTCTAAAAATGGTAACTTTACGTAGCAACTGTACACACAAGCATAAAATAATTATCCACATACACGCCAAAGTACACAAATGTGAAAAATGTAAAACACTACTCTCATGTGTCTTTTGCTTTTTCAGAGTGCAGTGGAGTGAACATGAGTTTGTCATAGCTCTCACACATACATGCATATGCACATATACACTGTATATACAGTACAGTACGTATGTACAACTGATGAATTTTACACAGTTATGCAACTGAACTGAATCAATACTGAACTGACTTGAGCTGTATAATGACACTATTGACTTGCTGCTTTGAATTTAAATGTGAAACTATTGTGAAGCTGCTGTGAAACAATCTATATTGTATAAAGCGCTTTAGAAATAAAGTTGACTCTCTGACTTGGATTGTATGCATATTCAGTGTATATATACAGTATATATATATATATATGTGTGTGTGTGTGTGTGTGTGTGTGTGTGTGTGCCTATGTATGTATTGTACATATACACACACATATACAAACACATATTATATATATATATATATAAATGCATATTCATATTCATATATACTGTAAACAGAACTGCAAGGAGGTAAAAATAATTTCTTTCTCAAAACACTGAGTTTTGATTTCTAAGAAATTATGTTTAAGTGTTTTCACACATGATCACTGGCTGTAGGTCATCAGTAAATGAGTGTAGAATTGAAATAGCAGTGTTTCCCAAATGAAACAAAAGAGCTGTTAGTTTTGAATGATGTGTGCAATGTAGAGAAATGTGTTTAGAGTTTTGAAAAAAGTTTGTTTTACAATAGCAAACTGAGTTTAACGCACATAATGTGCTTGTCGTTTTGCAGTCTTGGTCTAAAGATTAGGTATATGAGTGAATGTTTTCACTGAGTGGACCTCAAGTACCACTTTTAGTGTCTAAGCAATTTTAAAAAACTGTAATTCAAGGCCTGAAAAATCAGACTAAAAAAAACAACATCTATAAAACAATAACTTTGATCACTTTATCGGTGAGTCGAGGATCTCTTCATACTCCTGTCTTTTGCTCTTGCCCACCCAGTAAAGCTTTACGGCCGTCAGCACCACAACACTGATGATGATGATGAGACCCCCGATGATGTCATACACTGAGGGGACCATGTGGAGCACAATCAGCTGCAGAAGCATAGCCACAACAATCTCCATATGCTGAACGGTGCTGACCAGTGCAGGATGGAACTTGTTGAGGGCGTAATAGACCCCCAGGAATGCCACAGTGGAGCAGACGCAGATGCCGATTAGATAACCCCACGTCTCTATATCATGTGGAAGGATGGGCTCCTGCAGGATGAACATAGTGGACACTCCCCACACGGTTCCGGTCCAGCCAAAGGTGAAAAGTGCAGCCCACATGCTCACCCTCTCTTTGATGGCGCGGTATATGATCATGGACAGGGCCGCCATTAAGCCTGCCATCACCGTCATGGTGTAGCCGAAGGTCTCCTTCCAGAAACCCAGAGATCGGTGCTCGCCTACGATGTTGGGAATCATGACCAAACAGAGGCCGAAGACGCTACTGACAACCGTCACCACATCTGTCATTCCTAGTCGCTCATCGATGAGTAAAAATGCCAGTATGGCACTGAAGACCGTCGTGGTGGCTCTCCACATGATGGTGCCATTGCTGGGCGGGACGATGGCAAAGGAGGTATACGCACACGTGATGGAGATGACATTGCACACACCATAGAAGAAAAGACGCAGTCTGTAGCCTTGAGGCCCGAAGGGAGGCTCCTGGTAATAAAACACCACCGCGATGGACAACACCTGGGTGACGGAGCGGATAAAGAGAAGCTCTAGCGATGGCACCCTAGAGCGGTCGGCAGCTAGACGTGTGATGAGAGCCACGCAGCCGTGGGCCAGAGCCGCCCCAAACAGAGCAGCCCACGTCATGCGTGAGGCGAACACAGAGGCCTCCCCGAAACTCTGCAGCTGACCTCCGACCCCTTTCTCCCTTTGATCCCCAGCCGGTTTGGACCGACTGTCAAGCGCGCCAAAAAAAGTCCTGCCTGACTTGCTGTCAGTGAGGTGCTTCCTGTCTGAGGTCTCTTCGACAAATGAGCCGAAGTCTTCAAAAGATGGAGCGTCATCATAGCCCTCGTCTCCAGGCTGGGGAAAGTGAGTGTCGTATTTGACCGTCACTGTGTTTGGGTGGATTTTGACTCTCTTCTTGGAGCCAATAAGATGCTTTGATGGTGAATCATCCATTTTCTTACAATACTTGCTGTTGAGTAGCTCCTGAATGTAAAAAAAAAAAAGCTCAATATCTCATGCAATGTTTTTAAACTGACATAAATTTCACGGAGACTTCTCAAGTAAAGCTATGACATATGTGACCCTGGACAACAAAACCAGTCTTAAGTCATAGCAATAAGTTTGTAGCAGTAGCCAAAAAAACATTGTATGGATCAAAATTATTGATTTTATGCCAAAAATTATTAGGATATTAAGTAAAGATCATGTTCCATGAAGATATTTTGTAAATTTCCTACTGTACTTATATTAAAACTTAATTTTTGATTAGTAATATGCATTGCTAAGAACTTCATTTGGACAAATTTAAAGGCGATTTTCTCAATATTCAGATTTTTTTGCACCCTCAGATTCCAGATTTCCAAATAATTGTATCTCGGCCAAATATTGTCCTATCCTAACAAACCATACATCAATGGAAAGCTTATTTATTCAGCTTTCAGAAGTTGTATAAATCTCAATTTCGAAAATGTACCCTTGTGACTCGTTTTGTGGTCCAGGGTCACATATAAGTGTCCTGGTGTTCTGTAAGTATTTTTGGATCTGGATTAATGATCATTACTCGCACTGATTTTACCACAGCATAAAACCTAAAGGCAAACTCTTTCTTTACAAAAACTGAAATTAGTTTATATTACATGCTTTTTAATTTGACATGCAGGTAAAAACTGTAATACTGAGAAATATTATTACTTTACTTTACTTTTACTTTTAGTCATTTAGCAGACGCTTTTATCCAAAGCGAATTACACATAAGAAAAAGTAATTAAAACTAAAAGCTAAAACTCTATAAATACTATATATATATACACACACATTTAAGAAAATAAAATAAATAAAATAAAATGACAAATGCATACAACATTTCAAAACTAAAACATTTAAATTAAAAAAATTTAATTAAAAAAATAAAGCTAAAAACAATTCAAACATACACAAATAAGAAAAAGTAATTAAAGCTAAAATCTTTTAAGAAAATAAAAGAAATTAAATAAAAATGACAAATGCATACAACAACATTTCAAAACTAAAACATTTAAATGAGAACAAAAAAATAATAAAGCTAAAAACAATTCAAAAATATTAAAAGAACAAAAGGTATGAGTTTAATAATGATTCTAACATAACACTAAGCCAAACACCAAAAAACAACTACATATGTGTATGTACAGCCACACACATACATACAGTATACATGTACATATATATAAATACATTAAATATATATATATATTATTTCATTTACATTTTGTATGTTGAAGTACTGCAATAACTCAAAATAAATAAAAGTAAAACTTAATAAAAAGCCTATATAGACATAAAAAAATTACAATTTAAAATAACTTAATATACAGTTAAAAAATGTGAGGTCTTTTTTTTCAAAAACATTAAAACTTTTATTCAGCAAAGTATTAATTAATATATATATATATATATGTGTGTGTGTGTGTGTGTGTGTGTGTGTGTGTGTGTATACATACATAGGCACACACTCACAATCAAGCTCAACAAATATCTAAGCATTTATAAGCAGGTAAGTCGGTAAGTTCTGAACCACAAATGTGGTTTTCTATGATTATATGATATTTTTATGAATTTTATCCTTCAAGGACATAAATGTCAAGTTGTTACTTGTGTTTTAAATTGATACAATTTATTAACAACAGTTTGGTCAAAACATAGTAACAGTAGCCTATTATATTTTTGTATGTTACCTGTTTGCTGTTTCATAAATTGTTTTAGACTACTTTTTACATTTGCTTTCTTCTCCTGAGCCTTTTTGTTGTCAAATAATTAAGATGTTATTAAGCTATGTATCTACAAGAACTGACTCTCAAAAATAAACCTACACTGAGAGTAAAAAGTGTGACAACTAGCCCCGCTGTCCCCTACAAGCTATTTTGAGAACACGGTCAATAATAATGACGCAGTATAAGCAGGTAAGTCGGTAAGTTCTGAACCACAAATGTGGTTTTCTATGGTTATATGATATTTTTATGAATTTTATCCTTCAAGGACATAAATGTCAAGTTGTTACTTGTGTTTTAAATTGATACAATTTATTAACAACAGTTTGGTCAAAACATAGTAACAGTAGCCTATTATATTTTTGTATGTTACCTGTTTGCTGTTTCATAAATTGTTTTAGACTACTTTTACATTTGCTTTCTTCTCCTGAGCCTTTTTGTTGTCAAATAATTAAGATGTTATTAAGCTATGTATCTACAAGAACTGACTCTCAAAAATAAACCTACAATGAGAGTAAAAAGTGTGACAACTAGCCCCGCTGTCCCCTACAAGCTATTTTGAGAACACGGTCAATAATAATGACGCAACACAGATTTTGGAGGTGGATCAGGACAATTCTGCCATTAGTGTCTGCCTCTAATTAATTATAAATGCATAAAGAACAGGTTTTATGTGAGATATCTGAATCCTCTGTCTGTCCATTTTACTGTCATTGTGACAGATCAGTGAGCGTATAATCCTCAGTCACCTCTGAACTCTTTTTTTCTCTGTGCTGGTGTGGAGAATGATGGATGAATCTCATTCTACAGACACAGAGAGCAAAGAATCAGTGCTATTTTCCCTGCAGCACAGTAAAAGTGCTTTAGTGTCTATCTATCTAGTAATCTATCTATCGATCACCCTCTGGAACCTGCTTAAGTGCCACCTGGGGTATATGTATCCCTGTTTGGGAATTACTTCAGTTATTAATTAATTAATGGCTCAGATTAGTTTTTTCCTACAAAAAGCAGTCTTGCATGTCTGTGCACCGTACTATATTGGGTGGCAGTATATGAGTAAAATGAATGGTTCGATGCGCAATGTCTTTTATTCATTTACTGATTCTGGCAAATGCAGACTTCATCCTTTCATGAATTTTCCAAAATCAATGTGCTTACAGACCTAGTTCTCCCTTTATTTCCTTTCATTCTCTGCAGTAACCAGATTTTTGACAGCAGGGTAAAACAAGAAATCCTTGATGTATCACTGGAATTGTGGTGCAATGAGGACAGAGACATAATAACAATATCTCAAAGTGACAACAGCTCTGTGAGGCAGAAACCGAGTCAAAGATTGGACGAGGCAGCAGATATAACAAGAAATATGCTGGGTTAAAAACAAACCAGTATGGGCAATTTTGGCAACCCAGTACTGGGGTTGTGTTTGTTTTGACCCAGCAAATGTTTAACCCAACATGCTGGGCTGTTGTTTGTTTAAAAGCATGCATAATGACTGCAGTAACAACACAGGCAAAATAATCAAAAGGTGATATTTATTGATAAGCAAGAACACTTAGAAATGGACAAAGATAGCAATATTACAGTAAAAATGAATGAACCATAAAACTTTTTTTGCACTACAGGGCTGGTTAAACCTTGTTAAACCAGATCATGAAGAACCAGTGTAGCTTCACTATCCCTCATTGTTTGTTTGGACTGGGCAAACAGGCGCTCTGTAACCGATATCCCCACTCTCTTTGTATAAGCTGCTCATAATGAATAGACTGCATTTTCTCAGAAAGCATTAAATACATCAACTCACTCCACTCAAGTATGCACGAGAAACTATTGACTAAAGCAGTAAAGGGATGTAGCAGAATCAAGAAACTCCCATTTGACTAAAGAGAATAGCTATTTTTTCTTTGATGCATCTCTATTCAACATTTCTAAACACTGTTCATTCCCTAAACATTTAACTAATGTCATTAAGTCATATATATAATCAATTTATTTATAATCAATCAAATTGATCAAACAAACAAATTTATTCCCAGTACACATTCAGAAAATATTTCAGAACATATGCTCGGCATGCTAACAAAGGGGATGAAGGTTTATTCACCATGCACAAAGACAGCAGGTGTCATTATAATTCCAGGAGCTGCAGGCAGGATACAGCTGTCTTGTTGAATGAGGATGTTGAAACATGCGTTCTTGTGAACTGTGTAATTATAATCATTTGTCGTGTTATATCGTTTCAGCAATAAGTGAGGTTATTCTTAAACATAATTCATTATCGTCATTAATGATACATAATGATATTTATAATACACAATAATTATATTCATCATACATAATTCAGATACTGAAATACTACACACACCAGTTCCTGTTTACAGTGGTACATGAGTACAGCTGTTCTGTATGTCAGCTGGGCTTTTAAATACTTAACAGACTGTATTTACAAGTCTACTCTAAAAAAGAACCTGCCACATATCCTTATCCAACCTCAGAGTTAGTAATCTTGTCAGTTAAAGACTTTTCCCCAATGCTAAAAACAGAATAAGACAATGAACTGCAGTATACAAAACAATAATAGCTTTGTTATAGACATTGGTATCATGAGGCAATTGATATAGGCCTATAATCAAACATAAAAATGGATAAGGCATTTCCTGTTGAGAGGAACAAAAGCTGATTACTTTGGGAGCTGAACATGGTTCTCTGAACATGAGAAAGCTGAGAACATCAGTGTGATGAATTAATGTACCCTGAAACATATTCTACCCAAGGACGTCAATGCAGGCACAGATGCTCGGCTTGGTGCATTGTTGCATTCTTATATCTGATCACTTCTTAGCGGTGCTACGTGATTGCACTTAACTGGTTAGGCTATTTTCTTTAACGTCAACTGCTGACATGGCGGAGCAATGGTTTGGCAGTGGGCAGTTGCATTGCAACCCACTGTAACCCTCACAGCATTAATAACCTGACTAAGGTTAACTTAACTGCTTGACAGGTGACAAAAATTTGCATGTGATTTTACTGTAGGCTACAGTTAGATGCTTAGCATGTGAATAATGTTTTAGGCTCTTGAAGCGGCAGCTGGCCTGCTGTCTGAGACTGCTTGACATTTTTAAAACAGACACATATGCAGTAAACATTACATTTCTGCTAATTCAAATAATTTGTGTTAGTTTAATAATAAATAAATGTAGTAATAATATATATAGCCTAAGATGAATATCACTTTAACTTTATTTAGGATGACAGTAGGAATACAATTTTTAAACAACTGTTGAGGTCAAGAGGTCAGTCTGGCCAAAATCACAATTTTAGAGGAAGACAGATATTTTATGTGTTTAAAAAGAACTACTAAGTTCACTGCCTCTAATTAATTATAAATGCATAAAGAACAGGTTTTATGTGAGATATCTGAATCCTCTGTCTGTCAGTGACCATTTTACTGTCATTGTGACAGATCAGTGAGCGTATAATCCTCAGTCACCTCTGAACTCTTTTTTTCTCTGTGCTGGTGTGGAGAATGATGGATGAATCTCATTCTACAGACACAGAGAGCAAAGAATCAGTGCTATTTTCCCTGCAGCACAGTAAAAGTGCTAGTGTCTATCTATCTAGTAATCTATCTATCGATCACCCTCTGGAACCTGCTTAAGTGCCACCTGGGGTATATGTATCCTTGTTTGGGAATTACTTCAGTTATTAATTAATTAATGGCTCAGTTTAGTTTTTTCCTACAAAAGGCAGTCTTGCATGTCTGTGCACCGTACTATATTGGGTGGCAGTTTACTGTAGGCTACAGTTAGATGCTTAGCATGTGAATAATGTTTTAGGCTCTTGAAGCGGCAGCTGGCCTGCTGTCTGAGACTGCTTGACATTTTTAAAACAGACACATATGCAGTAAACATTACATTTCTGCTAATTCAAATAATTTGTGTTAGTTTAATAATAAATAAATGTAGTAATAATATATATAGCCTAAGATGAATATCACTTTAACTTTATTTAGGATGACAGTAGGAATACAATTTTTAAACAACTGTTGAGGTCAAGAGGTCAGTCTGGCCAAAATCACAATTTTAGAGGAAGACAGATATTTTATGTGTTTAAAAAGAACTACTAAGTTCATTTTATGTAAGATTAATCTAGTTCTATACAAAAAAGTCCCTCTAATGCTATAAAATAGTTAGCAGATTTTTTTTAGACTTTGCTGAAATAAAATAATTGAAAATTATTTCATAAAGAAATATCACTCAGGAAAATAAAATGTACAATGTGTAATAAAATTGATAAAACAAACAAACAGACATTTTTCAGCATGTATTACACATAATCAGTATGCTGTATAAACCTTTTAAGGCCCATTCACACAAAGGTGATAACTGTAACAATAAATAAAGTTTTAATGTTTTAATTCTATGATTAACAAAGTCCGCATGATAGTTAAAATGATAACGACACATAGGAATCATATAGTTAAAATAATTTTCAGAGCGATTTTTTTGTAGCTGATGAGTGATAAAATCCATTTAGAATCCATCCTGCTTCAAAGAGTTTGAGCATTTAAAGCGGCAGACCACATAACTGCGGCATGCCTATAATAAACAGAATGTTATCATGCACGGGTGTGAACGCCAGTGATTGTCCTTGTACAGCTCCCTGAAAAAACTCCCTGTTCTCAGTCCCACTTTTGACTGCAGTATGGCGCTAATATATCTATCTTCTGCAGAGTCTCTGAGGATCCTATTTTCACCTGCATCTTGAAAAAATACAACATACAAGTCCCAAGCAATCCCAGGCATCAAGTCCCCAACAATTAATGGGAAGTACTCCTTGATAGTATGCTTATAAACGGCTAAAGTATGAGGGATGAAGCTTGTTGGCTTGGTTTGACCATCATGACTAGGAGTATATGGAGTATTCTGAACCTCATCCATTTTTTATTGGTGCAACAGAGCACAGACACCAACAAAAGGGGAGGAAAAGCCAAAGAGCTGCTGTGAGAGCTCACAGCAAGGTTACTGTGCTGTAAAAATAGAGCTAAGCTGCCAGACATGATTGCTGTTAGCTGTCCTTGCTTCAAAGACATTTGCTGGACATTGTGTGATTAAGGCTAAGGGAGTGACACTGTGTTGACAGCGTCATGCTGTGTTGTTTTTGCATGTGCCAGCCTTTTCTTATAGTGATTTTGGCCCTGCAAAATTTTACTGTAATCACAGATGTGAATTTATGGACAGCTAAAGCAATAAATCTTTTGTGACAAATGCTTGTATGAGGCAGTGGCCTTTTCCCCCTGCATTATTTATATAAATTGTATGTTCTATAGACACATACGATGACAATATAGCAAAGCACAATATTTTAATCCATATAGCTGAAAGGTGAAAATCATGGTGAAAATGGTGAAAAAGGCCCTTCAGAGGCTGCTATTGCGATCTATAAGTCTTTCAACTGTTCAGAGACAAAGCTTTAAAGATTTATCAGAGTAAAGCGCTGTGTGACCTGCAGACATCTAAAACTTATCAAACACTCAGCCTGTTAACTGCTTTCTGAGCATTCTGTCTCAGTGAAAACGTCCTGATCTGCCTGCTCGAGACGCTTAAGAGCAACTTTGATTAACAATTAAAAAGCATTCAAATTGATTGAGCAATCAGGCAATTACTCTCGACAATTGCTTGTGCTGAGCTGTACAGAAAAGAATGTATGAAATCCAGTTGGTGTTTAAAATTTTCATGATAACTGAAATTTAAAAGTAAAATAAAATTTATATTAAAAAGGTATAATTTATATATAAATAGTTTTATATCTACACTGTATGTACACAAAATGTATATGTAAACATTTGAAGTCTAAGAAAGTGCTCTTTCAACGTTAAATATAGACATGTGCTACGTTTTGAATATAATAGACACTATGACTCTATGACAGTATGTAGTCATACAGGATAAAAATATGATTTGAATAGCTCATCACTGACCTGTGAGTCAGGTGAAATTGTTATATTCCTTTCCACCTACTGTTTCTCCCTCCCACCGATTGTGTCCCAGAGAAACAGAAGCAGGGGATAAGGCATCTTCAAGTACTTTTGGCCAGGGTATAATTACATCCCTTATGTCAAGTTGCCATGGAGACAAAGAGGAGAGCAGCAATCAGTGCAAACATTTACTGTGGCTGCAGGGAATGGCTTTGTTTGAACTTGCTGCGACATGTGATTGTGACTGAGAAACAATTAATTAATTGTGAAATATGTTGATTTAAAACTGTATTAGGGCTGCACAATTAATCGAATTTCTAATCGCGATTACAATTATGGATGCCACAATTACGTAATCGTTCAAAGCAGCAATTAATCGTTCAAAGTCCACTTTGTTATTCTGTGTGCTTAAGATGCTTTTTTTCTTTCTACATGTTATCTTAAGGGTTTTTCCCCATTATTTTAATTGTAGTTTTAGTAGGCTATAACATTATAATACCATTCATATTTTTACTTTTTTATAATTTAAAGAAGAAACCAATCCGATGTATAGTTGACATTTGAGGCTTAATAGAAAAGCACTCAAATTTTTTCAGTTAGAGTGTTTTCAGCTTGTTTATTTTCATATAAAAATACGGCATGCAGTTGCATCAAACAATGGAATAAACATCATTCAAAGTAAATTGTGATAATCGTAATTAATCATCGCAATTTCAAGGGAATAATCGACAATTATGATTTTTGTCATAATCGTGCAGCCCTAAACTGTATGATGACATGGCATGGTAGAATTATTTAGTACATAAATGTTCGGCTGCAAATCATGATGTATAGAAAATTCAAACACTTTGAACAGTAATGACACTAATATATCTCTTCTCTTGCTATAGTCCAGGCTTGTATGTGTAATGTGGCCTGCAAGTGGAGTCATAAATAGTATTTACACGTTCCGACCACATGAATGACCAAGTGAGGTTGTATTTACAAGATGTTGCATTTGCCAAGTTGCTAGTCGGAAGGGACGTATCAATGTGAAAATATATTTTATATGGAGCTATAGCTCCAGTGTTATGTTGAGAATCTGAATAAATTGTTTAGCAAAATTTTCGGTGATTTATTAAAATAATATTAAGGTGCAATGTATGAGATACATACAGCTAGACAAGACAATGAATGTAAAGTTATATGCAATTTCCTTTCACAATTAGCGTTTGCCTTTTTAAAAATACAATATGCATAAATAAGCAATATAAATAAAAATTATATAAAATAAATATAATATAAAATACAATAAAAAAATAGTAAACTTTTATGACTCTTACTATTATCCCTAAACATATTAAAGACTCTTATCACTGCTGGTGGATGATTCCCAAAGCAAACCACTTGCTGCTTCCAGTTGCATAAATATAGACGTGTCTTAAAAATTTAGTCATCTAATTTTTTTCATCAAAACTGGCCATAACTTGATTTCAGATACAAAAAGGTCAAATTGGTCGAACTAGTCTTAAAATAGTGGCTATGTTTATGCAACTGGCCCCAACAAGAGTCTCATTATTCCTGTCTCTCAAAGCAGAAAGGTGTACATATTTATTTCCTTCGAGCATGTGTCTGTCTGCAGGGTTAGTGCTCAGTGAAAAGACTGTTATAGAGAAGTATTGATTGCTGTTTGAACTTTACACAGACATAGATGTTATGACAGAAGAGGGAGCATGAGTCACCGCTAAATATCATCTTTGAAGATGGCTTGACATCAGAATGTGAATTCTGACTTTTAGTCCATGACTTGTTGATGAGTTGTGAGGCAAAATATTGTTGTTAGCAAAACACATTCAAAATACACTCAACACAATGGAGCATGAGACCTTTGGATATTATATATAGTGATCTTTCAGACATGTGTGTTTAGTGACAGAAGCCATGTGTGCCACCAGACCCATTCCCTTCAGTGACTCACACTTTCCACCCGTTTCCATTTCCATCATTCTTCTCTTGGGAGAAGAATGAGGCCTAGTCAATTCTCTTTTGTCATGCTCATAAATATATGGTCAGCTAATTGGGTTAGAGTGTCTCGAATCTACCAGACTGACAAAAGCCACTGCTGGGGAGAGATTCTAGTGTACAGAAACAACACTGGGACTAATTGATAAATCCAGATGGGGGAGGGAACAGGAAATACAAATGCAAAGAATATGCATGTATAGATGGGTAAAAAGTGCTCTCTTTGATCTGGCATGTTTGTGAGGAGAATGATAAGCTGGCCTGGTCTCACAAATGATGTGTTCTGCAGCTCATATTATATCCAGTATTGTTTTGTATCCATGTAATCCTTATCATCTGCAGTGTACATAGTGTGAAACAGCAAATCGACAAATGGAGTGGGTTGGTTGTTCGCAGCTTTAGCCAGGTGTTGGGTATCACTGCAGTGTGAGGTCTGCATTGTGGGATTTATCTCCTAGATTAGGATTGGTCCCCACAAAGCTTGTGACTGCTGCAGCTTTTAACAGCTCCTGTGAGAACCTGCTACTCTCACAGGTAGCCAGGCGAGGTGAAACATATTGCCTTTTAATGCCAGAGCAGCGGAGAGGCAGGGAGATGGGGCATGAAGGAGACAGAAACCATACACTCCTGAAGCAGCATGTTAGCACCTTCCCAGGAGAGCTCTCATTCAGAGAAATGATTAAACCAGCTAGAACTGACAAACACTATGATGCACATACATTCATTACATACAGACATTCACTTTCTGCTTCTTTGTACATATGACAGTGCACGGAAAAAAATTAATCTGAGATTTATGGTAAAATTCTGGCAGTTGTGGTTGCCAGAACATTACCGTAAATAATATAGTAGCAACATTTGAGGTTTTACAGATTTAACTTAAATTTACAGTAAAACAAACATATTTTATTAACTCATATGTTAATAAACCAACCTATTGAAGTACTAATATCTGTTCTGTACCACTGTAATACGCTGACTATCTATCTATCTATCTATCTATGGACCCAGATTTGAGCTAGATACGTCTTTAGATACAATTGCTCCATTGTTTTGCTATTAATATTTTGTGACAAGTACAAACTATCTGAAAATTATTGAGACAAAACATTAAATATTTTTACAATTTAGAACTTCAAATTAGTAATGTGCTTATTGCATTATCAACTAAGAAAGTACGGTGAAAATGCGACAAGATGTTTGGATAATTGACTGTCAGTACAAGGTTTTGTTTTCATTGTTTCACATACATTCCCCCGGTTTCACAGACAAGGCTTAAGCTAGTCCCAGACTAAAATGCACGATTGAGCTGTCTTAACTGAAAATATCTTGCTCCGACATATCTTAAAATATGTCAGTGTCATTGTTCTGTGACAAGATGCACACCTGTAATGTTTTCTTCAGTGGCATTTTTGTAAAAGTTGCTTAAATATCTTAATTTAACTAAGGCCTAGTCCTGCTTTAAGATAAGCCCCGTTTGTGAAACCGGGCCATTATGTGCTATATTTGATGTCTTAAACAGCACAGAAAGAACAGATGAAGCAAATTACATTTCATCTTGTTTTTATGTTTTTCTATGTTTGCCACAGCATCTGAGGTGGCCTGATGGGTTGTTTTGATTGTGATTCTTACCTTTCTCTTAATTTGAACGATTCATCAGCCCTACAAGATGAGAGGTCAATGTGGACCAGACAACAACTCTAGGCCCTCTCAGTGTGAAGACCACCCACATACATTACACTCCAAACCCCTGGTGCAATTACACAAAGGTCACTACAGATTAGTCAATTACTAAAGACATAGCTTTAATATGTTGTTTTCACATGAAAAAGTGCGCATGAGGGCAGTCGACAAGATTCAATTAAAGCAATCAGACAAAGGGAGAAATAAAAAGGAAGTAAAACTTGATCATACCTGATCAAATCAACAGATTATTCAATATGCTACGATAGTGAAAACAAACTTATGTCCAGAGTTACAAGGAATAAAAATCATTATAATACATATTAGAATTATTTTATGAAGTCTATATATATTTAGCCAACATTCAGACACAATTCTGAGAAAGTATTGCAGCTGTTCACAATTTATAGAGCTCCTGAAACATCAATCACACAATTAAATAAATCAACAAATACAGTTTATAATGTTGACCAATTATGTTTTAGGATTCTACCGTTTAAACGCCTATAAGCCCGCATAACGTGTCTTTCCTATGAAGAAACACATCAGCACCAAACCTGTGCTATTTTAGCGCCTAAACTGCAGACATGTTTGTCCTGGTTACGAGGGTCTCTCCTCCTCCCCCTGCCGCCCGCTGTGCTTCGGCTATTCTCGGCTGTGTCCGCCAGAGGGCGCTCGGGCTCCGATGTCAACTCGCGCCATTTCGATTGTGGAAAATACCACCAGATGGCGGTTTAGGCTTGCTGCTCTTCTGAAAGGCGCGGTTCCTTCTCCCGGTCCAATTTTCAATTAATAAATCCATATTTAGCTAAACTTTTATCGAATTCCGAATAGCGGGAACGCCGACCTTTGCGACCATGAGTATCCCAGGTGAGTTGTATGCGTTTTTGTGCTGTGTGAAGGGTAGCGGGTCTGGAGATTAAAGATGGAGGACAGCGGGGCTGGTGGGGGATGGGCGGCTTCTCCTCTGCTCTCGCACTGACTGCGTCTCCTCAGGCCAGATCCACACACCCGCAGCCGGGCTTTAGCGGCTCGTCCGCGGCTCCGTGAGCTCAGACGGCTCGGTCATGAAGAAAAGGCTCGTTTTCTTAATGTAGAAGCGTAATTGAGCTCATAAGTGTCTGCAGAGCTGCATCGGTTTTGTCGCAGATTTTGAGCTGCACTCATGATCTAATGATCAGTTTATGGCAAACACTGATTGCTGCAGGCTTGAATAGATGCTGGTTTGTTTCTCTAGGGTTTTTTTCTTATGACATAATGAAGGTGCCGTTATTTAATCTGTCAAAGCCAGGAAATTATTTCAGACATGTCAACAACAGGTTTAAAATGTAATCTGGTGAGCGTTAGTAATGATAACATGATTAATCCCAGTGTAAGAGATGGTGAGGAGAGAAGAAGGAGCCAGACAGGTGTAATACTGTTGCTATAATAGAGGAATATGTGATAGACTTCAGTGGGTAAATGTGTGTGTGTGTGTGTGTGTGTGTGTGTGAGAGAGAGAGAGAGTGAGGGGGGAGGGGTTGAGTTTTCACCTTTGTTTTCATCTGTACTTTCTCAGACTGAAGGAAGATCACACTAGTAGTGAAATTTAACAGTCAGGCCACACTTCACTTGTGTTAATGGTATTTTTCTGTTTGACTCAGACAGGTTTTCAGCAAATCAACTCGGGTTAAACTAGAAAGGCAACTTAATCCTAAGAAACGATTACAATTGTTTTTATTAACTGAAATAAAGTTAAAAGAAAAATATTGGATGAAAAACTTGACGATTTTAGAGGAGCAAAAAAAAGTAACAACAAGCATGTAAAATTTCTAAAACTTAAACTAAAATAAATTGAAAACTGAAAATATAAAAATAAAAGCCAATTAAAATATTTATATATATACTATATGCTTAACCAATACTATAATTTTAGACTTATTAAAATCTTTAAAATTGCAAAATTATGGAAATTAATAACATCTTAACACATTGAAAAGTTAAAAGTTTTAAAAATGAACCGAAAAATCACGGAAATTAATAAAATGATAAAAAAAAAAACATTGAAAACTCGTGGAAAAATATTTTCTAGTAATGTTCAGCTTTTGATTTTTTTGGCTTTTTGATTGCAGTACAATGATTCAAAACATCCTGTAATTGTGAACAACTGAATTGTTTTGTCAGAAGGTGCGGGAAGTGTTATTCTGAAAGGGTTTTTGTTTTTAGACTTGTAAATACAAATTTAACTGAAAATGCAACTGAGCTGATTTGACAATAATATAGCATGCTACTGTTGAAACATTTATTGGTGTTCATTTTAAAAAAGCGAAATAAATGAACATAAATAGCCTTTGAACCTTTAAATGGTTATTTCTTCATTACAGGCACTTTTAGAAAATAAACTATTAAAACACTTTTCAGTTTATTTATTTACAGTGATTTAGCTTTGAAACCTCATTGTCTTGTGATCATCAAAAACATCAACTTGTGTTTGTATTCTTAGATTTAGACAGGCCTGGACAGATTTTTGTCAGTTACTTGTGACTTAATTTCTGGTTATTCTTATGTTCGTCATACTTTTTTTTAATATGCATTAAATCACACAAATTGTATGCTGTAATCGCCGGACTAAAATCTTATAGCTGGCTTCTCTTCAGTCTTAAATGTCAGTATTGTAATATTGCTGTAATGTTGCAGAAGTGTGTCCCACATAGTGTTGCACTTTGAGACGAGCAGCGGTCAGGAAAACCACTAGCTGACTTTTTCTTAAATTTAGATTAATCTTTGTTATAGCCGTTTTGTTGTTTTGTTAGCATTAGTGACATATTCCGCAGCACGTATAGGCTGCTGTCCCTTTAAATCCGACTGCATGGATCCAGTATCATGATACACATCCGATTTCTTTCTCAGGTGTTTACATTCATTTAAAACATAACCGACTGCGTTTACGAGAATGATCGTCGAGACGGGTACTATTGACATAATTCTGTGTGTATGTGTCTGTTCAAACATAAGGAGGAGATGCGAAAGACGAATCAACTCTGTCTGAAACGCGTCTCTCTGTGTGCGCGCACTTTGCACGCAGAACTGAAGAGGCGCTGTGCGAGATGCGGCTTGTGCGCGTGCTTCAGGTGTGAGTCAGACAGCAAGACGAGACGGCAAAGAGTTGTTTTCTGCAACTTACTGCACTTAATAACTCTTTTTAACATCAAGCAATTCTCTGCTATATGCGTCGAACTAAAACTCTCCTTTTGCAACGTTTTGATTTAAGTAGCCTATTATTAAATTGATAATGATATTGCACGCCGTTGCGATATGCATATTGCGATATTTACATTTGCGATATTTCGATAATTTCGTTATATCGTGCAGCCCTAGTTTATAGCTAATATAGCATGCAAAAATTCTAAATAAGTCCCAGCTTCTTTGCAGCAGTACTTGAGATTTCACCAGATCCACAAGATCGCATTGTGTCTATATATGCTGAAGGATTAGTGTACATATGGGCTTTTTATCATGCAAAATGATAAACACGAAATTTGCATGACCTAAAATAGAGTTTATTTTGAATGGCTTTTGTGTTCATTCTCTTGGCACGGAACAGCAGATTGTTTGCTAGCAGTTAATCAAAGTCTTTCTCAGACCTGAGGCCAAAGTCTGTCTAATAAAAAGAGTGAACAAGTTGAAAGGTTCGGTCTGATGATACAAATGTCATATTAATAAACGAAAGAGGCTGTTTTGCTATTGAAGTACTATCTTCTTTGATTTATTTTTTATCAGTCTCTTCAGCATGAGGGAGTTTTAGTAATAGTTGGCTGATTGAGCTACAAAACCAGGTGTTTTAAACAAACATTGCAAAACTCATATCAAGTCAAATATCTGCAGCTCTATTTTGACACTTTTTTTTTTTTGTACCCAACTTGGCCTTCCATTATTGAACTTTATCAATCTCAGTTTTTGATGCATGTTTTTGGACTGCCAAAAGATGAAATTTTTATGCAAAATTAGTGCAAAAATGATTTTCTAAAGTTAACTAAAAATGCAACTGAGCCGATTTGACAATAATATAGCGTGTTGAAATATTTATTGGTTTTCATTTTAAAAAAGTGAAATAAATAAACGTAAACAGCCTATTTCATCTGTGAATGGATATTTCTTCAGCTACGGGCACTTTTAGAAAATAAACTCTTTTAAAACACACTTTTCACATTCTCAGTTGTTTATTTATTTTGTGTAATAACAATTTCTAACAGTGAACACACATGAAATATTACAGGAAAGTTCTACTTTTGTCACCAGTGTCACTTCTCGCAGTGCCATTTCCTCCACATCTCAAGCAGTACATTAGGTGTAATAACATACTGTGGTGGAAATGACATTGTAAATTTCATATTTCATCTCTCCTTGGTAAATGAGTTCACTGGGGAAAAGTAGTTGATTACGGTGGGGAAAAGAAACTGATAGAAGTCATAATTTGTGTACGAATTGATATCAGTTTTGCTAAATAAATGTAGAAAAGCTAGCCTATATGTTTATTTTACTCTTTAATTAGATACATGTAACGTAATAATTTTTATAATGGCTTTTTAGTGTATATCTTTATAGGATTTCCATAATCTAGAAAGAAAGTTTGGGTACAGAACCATGGTTAAATATTGATATTTATACATTACATTTTTTTATAAAGGTATGGTAAAATGTTTCCATGATAGTTTAATAATACCATCATATAACAAAAAGGAAAAAGTTGAATATTAGTTTTAATAATGTTCAACCACTGGGTTATAAAAGCAGCTATAACTGAAGAAGCACCTGCGTGTTGCCAGTAACTGTGCTCTTCCCGTCAGCTGTGGCTCTGTACCAGATCTGTGAGATTACCAATTATTTCACCTGACATCTGACATGACTGCTCCGATACGTCTGACAGTACGGATATCGTGATTATCTTCCTCGCCGGAGATACCCTCAAAACAGACGTGAATGGGGCCTTTGTGTTCATTGAAAGAACGTGATTGAAGCTTGTTAAAGTGCAGCAGCTCTGAGAGTAAGACGGCTCCATGCTGTGTCTCTCCTCCCTCTCCTGCAGTCTCCATTTTGTGAGCGCCTGCAGCGGGGCCATGACTGCTGCCGCAGTGACACCAACACAAAAGCACTCTGCCTGTCCCATTCAGATGCATGTGACCGGCGCAGACTCACTGCTGTGAGGAAGGATGAATGTGCTTTTGTTGTTGTTTAGGTTGCTGTTTGTAAAGGATTTAATGGTCAAGAGTGTTATCTTCTGGTGAGAAACATTGCTAGCCTCTAGTGAAACTCCCAGTGGATCTGTCTCATCATTTATTACTGTAGTTTCTCTCACATTCAGCACCAGCTGCTGGTCTGTGTGTGTTAGAGAATAGGGAATGTCTTTGTCAGTCTTCAGGACCTGCTCTTTTTTACAGTTAATGTGTTTAATGTCTCTGCTGAACAAACCCTGCAGAATAAAAGCAGGAAGCCAGCACAATGACATGCCTAAAAGCTGCAGCTGCATTCACACACCACACCTAGAAAAGTGATTCTACATGAGTCAACAGTCTGCCTTTGTTTATCAGGTTCAATGTGCATTAAATGTACTTTATTTTTGTTAATTGTGACAAGATTTTGTAGGCATTGGTATTAGCAGGGACCTGGCGATAATGTTATTTTGATTTCTGGACCACATTTAATAGTGTTTTTTTTTTTAATTGTTAAACTGATTTTGCAATCTCTCTGTCATAAACATTGGACTTTGGTATTTTGCGCAATTGTTGTAAGTCTAGATTTTGGACTGATAGATATAGGCCCAATCCCAATTCTATTTTATACCCCTTCCCCTACCCCTCCGCCTACCACTTCCCCTTGTCCCTTGAAACAGAGTGTCAAGGGGTAGGGGTGAAAATATTCCCCTAAGAATTGGGACACCACTACTATGCCGTCACATGTCATATACGTCGTCTAGCTCCTACAATACACGCACCTATACTGCTGTGCTGGTGTGCAATAGAGCCTTCAATGACCGTTCTATATTAATGCACTGCCTACTGACACACACACACACACATATATATATATATCGGAGATTGCGCAGCTCACACATCCAGGAGAAAAGAAACTTGTCAATGCTACCCCACGACTTTTATTAATAACAGTTTAAATACTGAATCGCTACATTATATTTTCCAGCAACAAGAGGATAAAATCGCAGTTTTTTTTAAAGTAAACTCACTCTAAAAAGAGAAACGCGCATATACGCAACTTTCATCTCTCTCTCTCTCGCTCTCGAATTGGCAATATTTGAGAAAAGGGTTTAGCGATTTATAATTATTGGGGGGACTAGCCCCCCTCAATGTCTATGGTGGTTATCGCCCTGATCAGACATGAAAATATGTTGTGGCACTATCGTCCAGGCTGTAATGATATGACGTTAGTTAGCAAATATTAGTGATTTTTTGCAAACATTTCTTTGAATAACATGACCGTAAATATGAACTCATGATTGAATGTAACATAAAACAAATTATTACTTTTCGTTAAAGTCTTTATTAATGCCAAAAATGCTTACATTAATGTGTCTTTTTGTTCACTCGGGAAGCCATGTTGCCCCTGATGCCGGTTTACGCTGAGATAATTCATAACCCTTTGTTTGAAATTTGGTCCCGAAAAATCTTCGTTTGAAGGGCTGTCTGGCCCTTCCCCTACCCCTACCCCTCCAACCAAAAGAGAATTGAGACACCCCTACCCCTTCACGTGAACGCGTGAAACGGAGGGATAGGGGAAAGGGGAAGGGCTAAGGGTTAGAATTGGGATTGGGCCATAGTGTGACCTAATGTAGGGCTGCACGATTAATCGAATGCGATTTTCATGCGCATTTTGTTAGTAAAGCCAGTTCTGTAATCAGCAGTATTTACTACTCAGCAGCATTTACTACACAGAGCCGTAGTTCACTGACAATATCACAGGCGATATTATTGCGTGGTTATGAAATCGAAGAAGTCGTTCGCGATTATGACAGCTGTTTGCATAGCTTCTCGGTGAACTACGGCTCTGTGTAGTAAATGCTACTCCATCTGAAAGCATGTGAAAATACCACATTTAATAACATATTTTTACTCCAAACTCACTTCATAACGTCAGTCGAGTGTTTGAAATGAATCCTTCTGTGAGATGATGTGGCTTCTTACACAGAATAAGGCACGCAACATATTTCATAGCATTCTAAGCAGTGATAAAGGCATTGCATTATAAATATACTTTATTTTAATGAAAATTATAATAATAACTCAGATAAACCATATATTGTCAAAATCGTGTGTTTATTAGTCACGTTGAATCAATAAAAGCAGTTCTTTAAACTGCTATAAAAAAACGCAATAATAGCAATCTTCTGTTTATCCAGCTACCGCTATAGGCATTTCCTGGGTTGCTTCTGCGAGGCGTATTTGGAGTTTCAGCGCGAGAGCACCCTCTGGCCTTTGGATGGAGATTTACTGCTGATCACAGAACCGTGCTTCACTGAAAGATACGCATGACAATCTCAGCTTCTGTCGAATTTCCATTTCGATTTATCGTGCAGCCCTAGCCTAATGCTACACTATGTTTTGCCTTCTCACATACTTGCACTGAATGATGGTAAATTGTTTTTCCCTCCAACATTTGTCGTTATCTCTGGATATTTAATTTAATTATATGTATTTGCTCTATTTTTAGACTAAAATCATTTTTACACCTTTGTCATCATCTAATGCTCACTTAAAGGTGATCTGTAAAAACACTTGTAATTTAATAACTCTGTTGAATGTATACTGTAAACATTTAGCAATATCCCAAAATTAATATCCTCTACATTATAATTTTGGTTTTAGTGCTTTATTACACACTGAGAGGTTTTACTGCCTGTGAGCTTTTGCTCATGCTGGGCTGTAGTATTGTTTAGCAGACAGTAATGATGGAAGATTATAGCGAGCCCAGCGTTCAAGGTTAATCCTGACTTCCCATCAGTGGAGAAAGATCCCTGAAGATTAATGGCTTCTCACGTCCCCCGGGTCAGTCATCTGCTGTTTGGAGCACCTCATCTCATTAGTGTGCAGTTAAAGCCTTATGCTTTAAACGGTGTATTGTGTCTGTGAGATTTAGCTGTTACACAGAGGGGCTGCTACAGACAGTGTGCTTTTATAGATACATAGTGCTGTTAAACACTTAAAAATGTATGAATGTTAATGCATTAGACTTGAAAAGGCTTCTGCAAACAAACAGTGCTAGATATTTTCTTAGAACAATCTTCACTCTGAACCAGTTGCATTCAAATATTCCTCCTTCTCCACCTTATGTGTATAAATCAGCATGCCAAATGAGTAATATATCTGAATAAACAATATTCCTAAAACAGTAGCTGACCTGCTGCTTCCATCAAGATTATGAAATGCACACTTTATATCCCGTGAAGTCAAGGAAAATTGTGCGGGACAATAAAACGGCTGATGTTGTAGATCACACAACAGTGCCAACATGACAGATGTAATATCTGTGGATTGTATTCATGAGGTCTCACTAGACTATGAATTCAGTATTAGCCTGCTTCAGATCCCAGATATTGGTAACAGGATATGATGTCACACTCTAGAGCTCCAATATTGGATTAATAATGAATTTAATAATAATAATAATGTCATCATATTGTTCAAATGTAGTACTTTTCTGCAAAACTGCAAACCATAAAACTTTGTGTTGAGCCTGGAAGTCACGTTTGACGTGACGCTTTGACGTTTACATTTAGATTTTAGCTTTTGGCCTGAAAAGTATTAAAAATGAAAAATTAAATAAAATGACATGAATATATTAAGTCAGCCATTGTATGAAGACATTGATTGCCTGCTATACAGTTAATATGTCTGGATTGGTTATGTCTAGTAATAGACGGACACATTGAACACTTACAGGTTATTATAGTAATACTAATAATAAAACTTATAATAAAATGACAAAAAAACGCACAACAAAATCCTAATACTTTAAAATCAAAATGAAACATTCCAAAATAAATGTTTTAAATACTAGTGGTATTTGAATGATGCTAAAATAAAAGTGATACTGAGCTGGCAGGCTATTTTACTCTTTTGCTTTTGCAGTATTATTGACCATAAAGAAGCCCTACTGGTCAACCACCAGTAGCATCATTTCAACTCTTGCTGGTTCCAATTTTCATCTTATTCCCACATCCTGTCGGGTCGGATGCTTCTTTTTGTGCACTTCAGACTGTGATTCTTAAAATGCCTCTCTGCTCAGCCGTCATCCCCTCACCTGCCATTCCTCTCCCGCAGGTGAGTGGCCTCTTTGTGGCAGACGTCTCAGAACCGCGCTCGTGATGATGGCTTGCCTCAAAAAATTCCTTTTGTTAACACTGCACTCGGCTGGTTATGTGCAGACAAAGGCTTTTACTTCATCACGTTCCGTATGTTCTGTACGCTCCGGGCTCTTTCCCATGGACAAGACTGAGGGTCCTGAAATATGTGAGATTCAAGGAGAGCAGATGGAATTACAGACTGTGGTGAACAAATCAACAGAAAACTCAAGCTACTGACCTACACAGATCTGGTTTCAGTTATGTGTTGTGTCATGTAATGTAATTCTCCTGCTCTGTAAGGCAGAATGTGTCCACTTATCCAGTCAGTCGTATCGTGAGTTTGGAAGAAAATAGTGCTTTATGCAACTGCACCTTTTTACATGTATAACCTCAAAATCAGATGCTGCCATTATCTTGTTTTCCTCCCTACGCAGAACAGATGGCAATTTTAGTAGTCAAGAAAATAAGCGTAATTTATGTGCCACTAGCTCATTTCAAATCTGTTTTAGCATGCTTTATAAATACCCATAATTGTTTTCATTTCTTTATTTTGTTTGGTAATGGTGGACTAATAGATTACAAGAGAGTCTTTGATCTGTACATCATGTCACAGTCAAGGAAAACGGAAAAGCCTTAATGTAATCACAAGGCTTTGAAGCCATCCACATTTCTCCTCAGAGACATCTGTTTCTGTATCCCAGCATGTCTTTTCACCCTCTTATTCTGCCCTGTGTCACATTAAAAGGCGATCAGCTTAGCCTGCTCAGCAGTCTTCCATCACCCTCCATTGATTTACTCTTAATAGAGTTTATGCCCTTGACTGAATGGAGGTAGAGTCGTTCAGCTAATGCCTTTACATTTTGAACGTCTCTGCAATAACTAGATAATTTCAAAGTGCCTGCTGATGCTTTTTTTTCCTTTGGTGAAAAAAGTATGTTTGTTAAAGTCAGCATGAAACAATTTTACTTCTGTAATTTGATGTAACTCTGAGTGAACCAGGTATTCAACTGTATTCTTCATTTTTATTAAAGACTATAAAGATAAAATCTCTTTTCTAAAAAATAACCAAGAGCATGCATGAAGAAAGTAGTTGATTTTATGTTGATTTCTGAAGGCAGAAGCATATAACTAATAAAATCTCACAGTGTTTTAACCTACAATTAATCCAGATGAATAATTTGGGGTAGATGTCACAGCAGGTCATCCATCCTGTTCTTTAGCTCTTCTGATGTTCTGTTGGCCTTCATTCCATTGTTTTCTTTAGGAGTGGATGTTTTAAATCCAGTGCAAGTATTCACAAGTACACCTTTTGATAATTTACCAGCTGTCTGAAACTGCACAGAAAACTGCTCAATAAATCAAGCAATATATGAATTGGTAAATATGTTCTGCCTTCAGTTTTTTCCCCCCCAAAAAGAATATAGCTATAGTAATATAGCTTCAAAATGTTTTCTGTTGTATCCCCATTTTTCTTTAATGACAGCAGCATTGGAAATGCATGAACTCCTCAAAAGAGCATGTTGTGTCTCAAAAGTAGCAAGAACATCTGACTGTCTGTACAAAGAGTCATATCATCAATATCACTCATTTTATTCAATAAATAACCTAGAAATAATTCAGAATTGTAAAAATCTCTCTCTCTCTCTCTCTTTACGGTTTTCAAAATCCTTAAAGTCTTCTACTTCCAGACTTGAATTCATTTTTTTAATCCCAGTTTTTCAATGTGATCTCAGACTTTTAGACTATATATTATATAGTTTATAGATATAGGTTTGCCTGTAGTTGTGGTCTTTGGAATCTGGGTCATGTTAGTCCAGTCATCTTTATCTTCTCATGCAGTGCAGCCTTGATGTACAGCTGTATAATGTTTAAATGTCATGGATTCGCTGTGAAAAGCATTAGAAAAAGCCAGTGTCCTTGAGCGATCCACCTCCTCAAACACTGTAGTTGGAGTGTACGGTTTGACCTGAGCTATTGAATGAACTTCTCCATCTGGGTGCATTGAATTACATTTAAGTTGACTGTAAGTGAATGTTATTTTATTAAAAGCCCTGCTCATGTAATCTTAAAGTAATTCTTTCTGTATCGGTCAATATTTGTGAAAGCCCGCCTACTGTCTCTCACATGTGTGTTGTTTGTGGCTGGTGGATTACTAGCGCCGTTTTGTGTGTGTGTGTGTGTGTGTGCGCATGTGTGAGTGAGAGGTTTAGGAGTAGTTGCCAGGGATGTGAACGTGCTCCACGCATGCGTGTGTTGCTTTTACTGTAAAGCACTTAACATGCATGACATGTATTCCAGAAGGCAGGCGTTACCATGGCAACCCTTGTAGGTCATAAGCTGCAGGTTTGATTTGATTGGCTGAATGAAGCGAGTGCACACGGGAGAGATCAGTTGGCATGCAGGACTGTTTAACTACAGGATGTCCTTTTGGATCCGCTCTACCAATCTGATTTCTCTCTTCAGCTATTTTATCTTTAGAAGCACTAAGAATTGCTCTGGCGTTCTGTATTAAAACATGCTCCGTGTTTGATATTTAGTTTGAGGATTGGGATTGACTTTGATATGTCTGAACTGAACTTTAGTACTGGATGGTGTTATGGTTTGTGTGTTTGTATAAAGTCAGATTAAAATCATACTCTTGACTTTTTATGTCTGTGAGTTACTTGCATTTTTCACCTCATCATAATAGGGGTGGGTGACATGACCAAAATGTTATATCATGATATGAGTCATTTATTTCACAGTAACAGTATAGGCCAGTATCACAACATGATACTTTCATCATTTTTTTTGATAATCCAGTTAATTAAATACAGTTGAAATGTACTTGAAACTTGAGCAGGCCTATGTATACTTGAGTACTCATATTCATAACATACGCTACAGTTTAAACGTTTTGAGTCAGTAAGATAAAAAAAAAAATTCATACTTTTATTCACCAAGGGTACATAAAATTGATCGAAAGTGACAGTAGTAAAGACTTTTACATTGTTACATAAGATTTATATTTTAAATAAACTTTCTATTCATCAAAGATGAAAAAAAAAAAATGTAATCACAGTTTCCACAAAAATATTAAACAGCACAACTGTTTTCAACATTGATAATAAGAAAAAATGTTTATGGTGCAACAAATCAGTATTTTAGAATAATTTCTTAAGGATCTTGTGACACTGAAGACTGAAGTAATGACTGCTGAAAACTCAGCTTTGTCATCACAATAAATTACATTTTCAAATATATTCAAACAGAAAACAGATGTCTGATAGATGTATTTTAATAACAGTTCACGTTAGTACTGTTTTTACTGTATTTTTGTTCAAATGAATGTGGCCTTGGTGAGCATAATTTTTTCAAAAACATTAAAAAAAATCTTACTGACCAAACTTTTGAAAGGTAGTATATATTATTACTAGGGGTGGAACGGTTCAACTTACTCACGGTTCGGTTTGTATCACGGTTTTAGAGTCACGGTTTCGGTATGGTTCGGTATGTGCTATGTTTAGGCAAAAACTATACTGTCAAATAAAAATAAAGAAAATAAGAATAATCTATCTAACTACAAGCAACAGCACAAATAAATACAATAGAGTAAAGATGCAAATAAAATAAACAGTGATTTCCCGTTTTTTTTAGGTAGGTCTAACATTAGTTTTTAGGTCCTACAGAAATTGAATAAAGTAATGAAATGTAAAACAGCATTGCATATTTGACTGTATATGCAAGATATATTAAAGATTAATCTATATTAAAGTTACAAAAGCTATTCAATCAAGAGCAGTGAGTGATTTCTTTGTTGTTGCTGTTTGATTAATATTAAGAAAGTGCTGTCACTTTAAGAGAATGCACTGATCCAGTACACTGATACTGTACGTTCAGCCGGCTATTATGTCTGCTATAGGATACTTACCAAGACGGGTATTTTAACATAATTTTTGTATGAACTTGTCTATTTAAACACAATACTTCAGAGAGAGCTTAATATTTGCGCGCGTTCTGAGGCGCGGGTTTGCGCACTTCGGATGAGCACACGCACAAATCTTCTCACTGCGCGCGAGCTCGCGTCCTCTGGCCCTTAAAGGTCCCATATTTTACACCTTTCTGGAGTTTTATTTTAGGTTTTGATGTCCTTAAGAATATATATTTGCGTTTATAAGTACCAAAAACCATCTCAGTATATTTTTACAGCTCCTTTCTCAGGAGCTCTGCTGAGAAGAGGTCGATTTTGGCCTGTCTAATTAATATTCATGAGCCTCTCTTCTGATTGGCCTGTTGTTTTCTGAGTGACGCATAGCCAGGCCAACCACAGGTAGCTAGGGTCAGCCGACGTCACAGCGCTAGCTGGAGGCAGCAAAACAAAGGGGAAACTGGAGGCGGCCCATTCAAACCAGCGCAGATTCGGCTACATAAGGAGCTTAAAATATCATCTTGTTGTGATGTTGGGTGCCAGAATCGACGTAATACAGCCTCAAATTAGAAATTTGATCGCATATCTGCTGCCACTGCCAGACAAAAAAACGACGAGAGCTGTGGTTAAACGCGATAAAACGAGCAGATTGGACAGAAACGCAGCGCACACTTCTTATCAGAAAAGGTTAAATAAAGTATTGTCTTTTGTTGTTATGGGCGCGTCTACAGATTTCTTGCCATATGTCTATGTTTCTTGCATCTTACGATTATGTCGTGTATGAAATAATGTCTGTGTG